>NW_010422929.1:91322-99186 GCF_000710305.1 Buceros rhinoceros silvestris
ATTCCTGCTACAATCCCACCACTCTCAGCACAAGCCTGTAACTGCCATAATCATAACAGAGCAGTAAGCTCCTACCTTCCTCCTCTTTGCAATCTCTTACCAGCTGACTTACTGAAAAGGAGAGGACTCTGCTAAACAACACAAACCAGCTGCAGAAGAAAGCGAGCCAGTAAGAGACTTATGCCTGCAGAACAGCAAAAGAGTTGGTGGGAAGTACATCATGATCCAGCTTCTCACTTTAAAAAAAGCTGCCCAGAGCACACGCTTTTCAAATACATCCTCCATTTCCACTTTGATTCACTTTTGAAGTGTGTTTGATTTATACAGTAGTCTTTTCAGGAACACTATGCCACACCAGAAAGTAAATGCACATGTACTGATTTTTAAGGAAAAAAAAGCAAGATAAAAGCATTTATCTTTTGTTTTCACATATACCAAGATAACACTCAGTAAAGCAAGCCATTTCTAAAGAGTGAGGCATAAAATGTGAGTTATACCAATATCCTTTTGATGAAACTGCTCCCTGTTAATTGTGCAAAACACTTAAAGCAAGATACTGACTGTTCCAAGAAGGAAGGATTAGGAGAGTGGTCCAGTACCCCCTGGGAGTTCAAACAGCTCAACTACCACCAAGCTACCCTACAGCCACAGGTAACTGCACTTTATCCACCAGCCAGCACATTACAACAGCTTTTTAACCAGGTGTTAGGAATCCTCAATGTTTCCAAGCATGATGCTGTTCCTTGTAAAAATCACAACTGAAATAATCTCATTTCCTTAAGTGATCGTACTAAAGCAAACAAGCAACACCATACAGGAATTCAATATTTATTACAGTGCAAGCCACGTACCTCAAAGACTTCCACAGCCTTCCCACTGCCCTCTGGCTCACAAGCACTTATCAAGCTGTCACTTCCTAATATAAGCAAATCACGTGAAACACCCACACGTGTTTGTGCAGGGCGAAGCCTGCTGCCAGTACAGCAGGGTAAAGGAGAAACAGTGCTGTTAAGACTGCTCAGGAAGTCCAGCAGCATAAAGTTACTTCCCTTGGATTAATTTCAATTTGTCCTTGATTTTGTGGACTTGGAGCAAAGCACACAGCAGTAATTCATACTCCATTCTGCTAATGTGAAATAGATGCCTGTTGACGGATGTACCTACATGTGCCTTACGTCAAAGAAAATCTTCAGATATAACAAATCCTCACTGTAACAAAATTGTCCAAGAGAAGCATTCAAGAACAGCTCAAAGGGAGGAGAGCTTGCCAAAAGACTGTCAGATGCTGCCAGTCAAGCAGCAAGAGAAAAACCACGCTCCACGTCTCTTTGCATACTTAAAACACCAGGCCCACAGCCCCTGCAGCGTGCAGGATCATTAAAGAAGGCTCTCAGCTCCAAGCACAGACAGCCAGATCACTCTGACATGGCTCAAGAGATGCACAGAGCAGGGAGCTGAACAGTTGTTCTTTGCTTTCTCTGCTCTTCCTCACCACACAGACCAAGGCTCAGCATAGCTTCACTTCCACCCAGGCATGGCAGAACTCCCAGTGTCCATAAGCAGGATGAAATCAGACAAGGAGAGCTCAGTGCTCTCTCAGGGGGCAGGTCCTTTCTCACTGTATAAAACCATCATGGCAAAAAGAGAGCAGAGTTTTCTGCTGGATTACTGGGATGAATTGGTGTGCAGAGGGGTTAAATTATCACCAGCAGAAGTGAAGTAGCAAGACCAGATAGTGAAAGAACACCCCTTTTCTCCATAAAAACATTTTAGATTAGCTCAAGCACTTTCTAACTGTACAATAACACCTCCACAAGCCAAAACAGATTCCTCACTTATTACTTCCATTTTATTTGCTTTCTCTGTGTTCTATCTAAAGCAAGAAATCTCTGGAAGACTTAAGAGCCTTTCAGACATTGGACCTCACACTGCATGTCACTTCCACAAACTTACACAACTGAGCCTCCTTCACAGACAAATCAATACTCATCACTGTCTTGCATTACAACTTCTCATTTTATGGCTTGAGTTTACCTTGGCATCAGTCCACACCAGCACTAACCAAAAAGTGCACTGGGTTCCCCACTGGTTCTGTTATAAAAACAGCAAGGACATATTTACCAAGCCAGAAAAGTAAAACATCTCTCCTCCCCCTTTCTTTACAGTTCTCCCTGTGTGTAAATCTTCTCACTAAACAACAATAAAGCACACCACTCATTATTAATTGCTCAAATGTGTATTAAAAATTCGTATCTCTGGAGATCCTCTGGCCCCAGCCAGGAATCTTGCACCACGTTAACGAGATAAGCCTTCACGATGAAGTCATCTTACAGCACCTCAAGGTTCTCCCATGTGGTAGTTTTCTTCCCTGTGTCCCACAACACCCCTACAGACTAGGACAAAGACACTCAGTTTTAGCTACGTAACAGCAGTGGGGAAAACTAAAGTTCTGGCAAAGTTAATAATGAAGAAAGTGCTATAAATAAAACAGTCAAATAAAATAGCTTTAGCACATAACTGAAAGTTGGCCGCTGATGAGACTTTTGCAAAAAGGGAATACATCTGAGCTCCAGTTTTCCTCCTACTGCTTAAATTTATGTCTTCAAGCTGTACTAACAGAGCAAGCATCCCTCCCACTTCAGTTTTCAGTCTCATTATCAACAATCCAACTCTAATCTTAGTTTGCTAAAAGATAAGAGTTTGCTGAAAGTGAAAATACTAAACTAAATTATTTTATCTCTTTAAAAGAAAATGCAAGATAATTAGGACAGGCCACAAAGAATGTGCTTTTCATAGCAGCTCTTTGAATCAGCAGCGCTGATGCTCAGCTCAGCCACGCTCACCGACATTTGCCATTTGATGACACGCAAACCAGAAAACAGGCTCTTATATTAATTCCCTGAGGAATGGGACTCTAAAATAATCACACTAACCCCAAACTACCTGGGAATTGCAGGAAAACTGCATCAACTCTACATACGCCTCCAGTTTTCTTCACGTGCAAGCTACCTAAACTCGCCTTATTATTTTTTTTCTTTCCCTCAAGTCATTATCATGTTTCAGCCTTAGCTTCCAATTTTGTGCTCAAATACCAGTGTAGCAGGCAGGACTCTACTCACATTATAAAACTCTATCTTTTTTTTTTTTCCTCTAGCTTTTGATCCAGTAAAGTACTGGCACAAAAATAAGAACAGAGCCAAGTGGTGGCATAAGGGCATTTTTCCATGACAGAATGATTGTTTCAGATGACAAAAGGAAAAAGAAGCTTCAGACAGCAGGGAACTGCCTTGGGAACACAGAGTTTATCCACTGTGGCAGTAAAATCTAAGTCTTGCCACTTTCTAGCACGTGCTACTATGTATCTACTCATGGTGTGCCGCAGAAAGCTATAACAAAGGAATAGGAACTTCTTGAAGACAAGTAACATTTTATGGGAAATAAGCAGTCACCCTCATCAAGATTTTTTACAAATTCATTTAAATTTAAAGCTCACTGTCACCTGGATAATGTTATGACATTAAATACTTACTATGAAAGGTATATATAAGTGGAAAGCAAGAGAGTTGAAAGTATTTCTGTTTGACAGTCAAGTTTATTTTCTTATCGAAAATAATCTTTTTGTGAAAATCTACAGAAGCCTCCTTCAGCGTCATTTCAAGACCAGCCACATCTGAAGTGAGTGTGTAAAACAAAGCACCTGAGAAGAGGCTTTGTCAATAACACAGGGCCAGAACACTGACTGCAAAAGGCATTTCTGGTGTTAAACGTGTTCGGTCAGTTCCTTCACGGAACACTGACAGCTGGCTACTTTCAGATGCTGTCTTGGTGTAAGATTCTTTATACAGTGTGGTTACAGAATTCAAGCTTTGATGTTAATCAGAATATAAGAGAGAACTTAAACATAAAATATGAATATAAAATAATTAGTACCCCTTTACCAGATCTGTCACAGAAGGACACAACCTCTGGAACTGCAGTTAAGCAAACACAGCACCTTAAGAAGTGAGCCAGTAAAGAACCTCGCTGCCATGCAGAATACCAATGCTGGCTTACACGCACTTACCACACAGGTCCTAGCAGCGAGAGCTGTGAGGCAGCGCTAGACATTCCCTGGCAGCTGCCACTGCACTGAACTCAGCTCTTGCTTCACAGCTGGAAAGCTGCAGAGATATGTGCAAACTGGTCCCTTAAGAGTCAGATGTATGAGCAGGCATTCTAGAAGTAACTCAGCTCCTCAAGGTAAGAGAGAGCTCCAGGCAGGAAGAGAACAACCAGCTCTTTCTCTGGACTGTCAAGAGTTATGCAACATTGTTTAGACATCACAAAAACAGTTGCCTCAAACACAGGTTTTGGCCCATTTGAGCCAGAAAACTTCTGTGATAACTACTTATATCCCACAAAAAAACCAAGACTCAGCATATTCTGAAGAAAAACCTCAATAATGAAGGGAATCAGAAAGCTACAAAGATTTTCCAGGTATATGTTACATTCTGCCTTTAGAGTGCTGTGCTAAGCTGAGGTTGGATCACAAGATTCTGTACCTGAATTATGCATAGCTGAAAATAGATGTTTACTTCGGTCAGGCTGCAACTGCAGGGACTCCAGCTGTGCAGCTATATTTAGAGTAACAAAATGTTAATTAAGATCACCTCGTTCCCCAGATCACTTCAGCAATGAAGCCCGCACAAAAAACATGCTCTGCACTCAACTGTCTTCTGACTGCAATATCTTGCTGCACAGTAGTTAACAGACCAAAAAAAAAAAAAAAGATGCAGACACCTTAGTATTCACATGAAGCTATCACTGCTTCACATTCAAGACATCCCCAACTTGCAAAGCAACGATCTTGAGTCAACTCATTTCCGAAATATAATAAGGCAGCATCAGCATCATATAAACTGAAGGACATTTTGGGCAAGCAGTCTAACACAAGTAAACATGAATACATCTCCTACACAGAATGAGAGGTTAAAAGTTCTATAATGGCTCTTGTATTTCTTTTTGACTAGTCTTAGTCATTTTTGCATCACAAAAAGGAGTCACATGAATGGCCATGTTAACAAAGACCACCCGAGATTCCTACTGCTGAGGAAGCACTAATTGATTTTGGTTAACCAGCAGCAACAGTGACATCTACTGCCTGACTTCAAGATCCTGGATTCTCAGACACATTCCTATCCCCTCTTCAGTGTAAACCACCATGCTGATAGGCAAGACACCAGGATGACTGCCATACTGCATCTCAATTCTGTTGTAAATAAGCATCTACAGAAAATATGCATCTATTAGAATAAGCTGGCAGAGAAATACTGATCCCAGCATGTCTAGCTCTAACAATTCAGTGTACTGCACGTGCCAGTGTTCTCATTCAGGTCTCAAAGGTAACATTCAGCAAAAATAGTAAGTGTATGGGAAGTTTAAATAATCTTCCATGCAAATATGTCCATAAACCACAGCTTTCTATTCTAACATAGATAGCTATTTGAGCAAACTCAGCAGTTTGAGGGCTATTAAGAAACTTCCGTGGAAATGATAAATTCTGACGATTTTATTGAACAGCATGCAGCAGAAGTTTCGCATCATACTTCAGTTGTATTAATAATAAAAGATCCAATTTCCACATACTTGAATACTCAAAGACTAAAGAGATTCCTAAGTGTTAAGCATCTTCAGACATGTATAGATTTAAAGTTCTCCAGCAGTGCTTTATCTGTCATCTATCTCTTTGGCTCTGCAGAATGAAGCCAGCAGTAGAAAATAAATCTGCAATGTAACAGGGCTGTAATACAGTAATTTCTCTAGATGTAGTTCAAGAAGACAAGGTGGTTTGAAATTGGCTGAAAGAAAAAAAATGTTTTAAATCTAAGTAAGCAAGCAAGACCTGAATTTTTCCTAAACCTGATCAATTTTTAGGCCTTTTCATTGGAATCTAGGTCTCAAAATCCAGCACAGTTTCTCCATTGTCTCTATAAAATAATGACTATTAAAGCCTGTCTGTCTTTGACCAGGAAGTTGATTTGACTCTTGAGCAAACTTTTGGAATTATGTTTCCTAAACACCAACACACAGAAACAAAAGTAACATGTTTTAAAAATTACCTGGGATTACAGTTAGCTGAAAGTAATGAAGCTTGTTTGGGTCAGGAAAATTCACTTTACATGTACCTGTGAAGCAAAATAATAATTTACATCAGACAACAGATTTGCCACTGTTGGGAAAGCAAATATATCATCTTTCATACTCTCCAAATTCATTCCCTGATTAATCCCTACTCTCCAAGCAAGTGATTTCCTCCTACTTTTCTAAGCACCTCCTCCCTATACAATCACAGGTCACCTGCAGTAACGGAACTTCACTGCTTTGAGCTATGAGAAGAAGCTTATTTCCTTTCAGTAAACCACACTACCTCAAAGACCTTAAAACACTAAAGAATTTGGTCTTCTGCACAGGTAGTAGCTACATATTAATATGACAGCATATAGAATGAGCATCTCTTCCTTACAAGTTCTTTAGTGGTATTGTGTGTATCTTAACATTTGATCATAGGTTGCAGACTGCAAGAAGTCATGCCAGCACAGCCCTATCCTAACAGAAGATTCTTCATACCTGTAAGGTAAAATGAGATACAAGCTTTACTGAAAGCCTCATCTAAAAGCCAATGAAGTCTCCGTTCAGCTGTTGTATTCAACAAGTTTCTTCTGTGTAGCCAATTAAATGCACTAACAGCAAAGGATATAGAGCATCATTACAAATGAAACACTATGTTTTTATTCTCAGACTAGATGAATTTAAGGAGAATAATGAGAATGAAGAACAAGTGTGAAAAAAAGATAAATCAGCCATCTGATAAAACCAGCCAGTGGTTTCAGTTCAACAGATGCAAGTTCACAGCACAAGAGCCCTTTGTTCACATTTGGTTGACACAAACCAAGATGCCTTTTCATGCACAAAAGTGGCCTTTCTTGACTATGACAGAGACAAGCTGTCAAGCTGGCACCAGAAGATGCGTATATCCATGGATTACTTTATTATCCCTACTATGCAGCCTTTCGCTTCTTAACCCATCAAGCTGGCTGTTCATTTTCTGTGGTCAAGGAGCTAAACAGTATGAGAGTATAGACCCATGTCTGAAAAAATAACTAGAACTGTACACAAACCCTACTAACACATTTCACACTGTAGCAACTACAAACCCTGATACATGTTTCTCAGGTGTTTGTTATCCTGTAGTAGAGTCTACACAAAAAAGTTTAACTAATGTTAAAACCACTCAGTGTAAAATCTCTTTAATTGCCTTTAAGAAAGAAGAGCATACAGAGAGTTAAATAACATCTCCTGCCCTCCCTCTTTGCAGATTCTGTTCTGTATTTTTTTCCCTTATAATTCCTGCCATCAGGCAGGCTGTACACTGCAAAGCCTCGTTTTGAAGATCTGAGTACTGGACTGTATTTAGAATCATTAGCAAATAGAAGATGCTCATCAGAAACAGCACTATGGACAAAGCTTCCCTTGGACAGGGGAAGACTAGAAACGTCCTGAGCTACCTGCCAGCATAATCAGAGAGAATATTCACTGCTTTTCTTTGCAAGATCAGCATATGGACAAGCCAGTGTGAATGCACAGCACGATGGCAATAGCCTGCCCATACACTCTCAGTCTGCTGCAAGCTGCTCTGCTGCTTTCCCTGCGGGGAAAACATCTCAGATTATCCTGAGAGAGGAATATGCCCCACAGGAAGTTATGTAGAGCAAATGATGGTCTCACAATGTACCTCTGAGCTTACCAGGCAGTAACATGTGTTTGCCTGTATTCCAGGAACTCACAGCAGAGTGACACTGTTCTGGTCAACGCTTGAAGGGAAAGA
>NW_010422929.1:99277-100849 GCF_000710305.1 Buceros rhinoceros silvestris
GAACTCCGCAGCAACTCAGGCGCACTGCCAACACCCACCTTTAGTAACACACACAGCAGGAACTTTACTCCCCTTTCTAAAAGGGCTTTGTGTTTTGCTGTTCATTACAGAACTTGCCTCGTTAAAGCTAAGGAACAGAACACATTTTTTAACTAACTATCCACACCTTTAGAAGCAACAAGCTATTTAGCCTGTGCTTTTAAAAACCTATTTCGAAGCGGCTCTTAATATTTTCAGCTTTTAGCATAACATACAAGTAAGATTCCAGGGCTAAAAGCATATTATCTTGCTTTTGGAGGTTTTTTTTTAAGGAGTATGGATCACTTTTTTCATAAGTATTTTCACTGTTAATACACACATGAAGTTACAGTTTGTGTGACAAGTGAAAAAAGCACTAGGTGGACTTAATACGTTTCCTGAGAACTGAGGTATTTTCTCTGCCCCTAAAGCAGAATCTCCTGTTTCAAAAATGAGAGAATGGAGGAAAAACAGGAGACGGTCAATAAACACACTGTTCAGTTCCAGTGTGTTTTATGAGTGGGAAGTTCCCACTTTACCAGTCATCAAATTCTGGAGCCATACGATCAACATTGCTTCCAAAGGACACTAGTAAGGGTCCACCTGTCCACAATCCGTTACGAGGGATTAACAAAGAAAACCTGTTCAGATCTCTATGACACCAATTTGGGGGTCTTTTCTATCGCCTATACTGGGGCCTGGACAAATGTTTTAGTTTTGATGGTGGAGTTAATTTTTGATTGTCCTATTGAACGTGGTTGGGCTAGAGTTTGGCCTCAAGACAATCTCTGTGGTAGGCAGATATCTTTCAGGTGGAAGCTGAATGCTTTGCGTTACAGCTACGTCTTGGTATGCTAAGTGCACCTTCCGGTACACTTACCTTGTTACAACTTACCTCAATTTCAGCTGATGGGCATATTACTTATGGGAGCGAGTAGCTTGTGAGGAGGGTGATGGGCAGTATGTACGTGCCCCAGGGCTGACTTAAAGGGGGCTACGTTGTCCCATTTTACTGTTAAATCTGCCTACCAGGGGGAGCTTCATGCCCCTTTGTTGCCTCAATTTCAGCTGATGGGCATATTACTTATGGGAGCGAGTAGCTTGTGAGGAGGGTGATGGGCAGTATGTACGTGCCCCAGGGCTGACTTAAAGGGGGCTACGTTGTCCCATTTTACTGTTAAATCTGCCTACCAGGGGGAGCTTCATGCCCCTTTGCGTAGGGTTTCCTATCCTAGGAAAATGTAGCCCATTTCTTCCTCTCCACAGGCTATACCTTGACCTGTCTTTATTAGTGGGGGTTTCAGGCTATTGTGCCCACTGCTGTGCTCTCAGGAGAGGTGGGCTGGCGACAGCAGTATATAGCCTGTTTTGGCAAGAAGGGGTTGGGTGCATCATGGGTTATCGATTACAGAACAGGCTCCTCTAGGTGGGTTTGGGGCACTGCCAAGTCCTTAGAGTTTTAAGCGTTCGTGCTCATAGTCCTCGGGCAGATGTTTTAGTACGGTAAATATCAAGATTTAGGGCCAGACATAGTGGGGTATCTAGTCAGACCTT
>NW_010422929.1:100979-112568 GCF_000710305.1 Buceros rhinoceros silvestris
GTTAACAAATATCATTAGCATTCATAACTCAGTCAAAACATTCAGTTCAATGGTCCTTTTCCTCTGAAAATGCATGCCATTAAATGCTATACTTACAAGGTAAATTAGCTTCAAGTTCTGCAACCTCTGTCGAAAGAAAAAATAAATACTGTTATTTATGCAAGCAGAAATCCATTCTTGAAGTCCAAATTGGCAGATCTAATTTAAACCACCCTGTAATTCAATTTTTACTTAAAAATATAATGGAGTTGCACCAGAAGTTTACCTTGAAATTTCTCTTTAAGCCACACAATTCATTACCAAAAAGGTTCACCTGCCCTCCAGACAATGGAAACACACCCTATTGTGATTAGGAAGTGCAGTGGAAACACCAGGGCTTCTAATACACAGAGCACTGGCATTTCAAACAGTGGCATTATCCAAACTCCAAACTTGCCTACATAAGGCACTAAAAATAAAGAAGGCCAGAACTCCACAGCCTGCAAAACACAAAAGCAGAGAAACCTCGAGAATCCAGGTGACAGTCCCACAATGAAAACAGCACAGGAGGTTCACCACCTGCATAAGCATTGCTAAGCTAATGCTCTTCCACCATCAGCTACAGACTGCCGCAGGTTATGCACTGCTTTTGTAGGGAAGCCTCCAGGCACGACACTGTGTACTGTGCACTTGAAACGAACTACTGAAACCCTGATTCAAGGGCACCATCATACTAGATGTGGTCCTGCCTGCAGAAACCAGCATTTAGAGAACCTAACACCCCAAAACAAACCTTCACTTCAATCACCTGGCCCAGCACTGGTGGGTGATAAAAACTGCATTCATTGCACAACAACCCCCGGACCTCCAGGCTGCTGAACAAACCCAGGACTGGTAAGATATTTTTTTTTTCCTGCTGTGTCTGTTGGATATTTCCCCTGGGAGCACAGTTTGCTATAGATATCCACTCCTGTTCAATTAAATTTCCTTTTTATTTATCGTATTACCCATCCATAAAACTAGGCAGGAAAGTTTAATCCTAAGCCCTTTCTCTGGAAGACCCAGTCTGCTTTCTCCCTCTTTCGGGAATTTTGTTGATGCCTTACTTTTGGGTATCTGTATACAGAAGTATGAATAAGGTGCATCAAAATCACCTCTGCTTTGACTTCTAAAGTTCTAGGAAATCTAATCAAGTATATTTTTGCATTTCCTGTAGCCTTTTCCACACGATTTCTATCTTTGCTTTCTGGTTTACATAGACACAGCTCATACACTTGGGCTAGCAACAATGCATAAGAGATTTCAACACCAACTCTCAAAAACATCTAAAGAAAGCTTTAATTCAGTTTAAGATACGAGGAGTGATTTCTTGGCTCAGAATCCAAACTGATCTCACCACAATTAAGAGCTAACTAATTCCCCAGAACTTTTCCTGCACCCATGCCTGCCAAACTTGACTGATCTCTGCAGCGAGCATCATGCTTGTTTGACTCCCACCTCTCACTTGCTTGGCACAGTACTGGTATACGTGTATCTGCAGCCTATCCCACCAAAACAGCAGCACTGCATTTCACATGTGCCTAAAAAGTTCACTACTGCACTCTTTAAAACCCCACACTCTGCAGCATTCATGAAGCCATAGCTGTTTTAACCAAAGTTGTGCCCTGGAAGACATGCAACACTGGGGCCATACTTGTGCTAAAAGCTTTCCAAAAGTACCGTCTTTATAATATACCCCAAATTTCAGCTATAACCAAGGGCTTTTTTTTTGTAACCAGAAAGTAAAACTGAAGACAAGAAATAACCACCTACTGAAGGCTGCAGCTATACAAACTTATTGTAAGAGTATTCCCCCACTCCTTTCTCTTTAAACTCACCAGCCTTTCATCGTGGGAGGCACTATCAATCTTCTCTAGAGCACAGAGTTTAGGACCTAGCTCTTATTTTAAGGTGTTGACTGCTTTCCATGCTTGCATGTTGTTCAACTTAATGAGTCCTGTCTGCCCTTTGCTTCAATTCTGAGAAAAGGGCAGCAGGGAAAAGGGAGGCACCAAAGGACAGAGTGTGTTTAAACCAGCAACGGCCAGGCTGCAGCAGCTCTGCTGAGCTGGGGCCTCACTTCTGCAAGGTTCCACAGAGAGTCTGCTGATCACCACAGTTCCTTTTATGGTTCTGTGTTTCCCTTTGTCTTGGCACAAGAATGAGCCAGTTTTCTTGTGAGAACATGAAAATGAAGGTGCTCACAGCCCTGAGTACGGAACAGCATGCTCTCTTTCTTTAAAGGTGTACAAACTTGTGGGAAGGATATGATAACTTATCCACTTGAAAGCTTTGTGAACAAAGGCAAGTTCCCCCAAACTAAGGTTTCTAGACAACTCTGCAACAAACTACTGAAACTAAGAATGTAACTATTTTATAAAGATAAAAGAAGGTAAAGACCTGCTTCAATACTCCAAAGTTAAAGTAACGTCAAGTAAGGAAATAGATGTTACTATTAACTGTGCCATATAAACACTGGTGATTAACAATAACTAGCACATTTAAACGGGCCAAAACTGCAGTGTTTGAGTTTTTCAACCTCTATGACTCTTCAGTAGTGACAATCTTGACACCGAAATAATTTTTAGATTTTTTTGCTCAGAAGGCAAACATTTTGACCATATCATTCAAGCTCCATTAAGATTCTGATGGTTTAAGTCGTGTATTTTCTACATAAAGCAATACCACTGACAAGAATATGCTCCATCAGAAAATGCCCCATGTGCAGTCTGCCAGATCACTGGCATGATTTTTTTGTAAATAAGCAAAATGTAGAAGCAACAATTAGACGTCTAATGTACTGAACTTCCAAGCGCTTCAGAAGCCTCATTAAACTGAAGAACAAACTTCATCTAAAATCTTTTTGACCTCTATCAAAAAATGACAGTAACTCGAGCTGAACAGTAAAGAAAATCCAATTTGACTGCTGCTTATCATGCTTTGTGAATATTCAGTATCTGTGTCAATTCACAGCCAGGCACCTCACTATTCCTTAAGGTGCCAAGACAAACAGCCAGATAATCCAAGTCTCAGGAAATATCGTGCAAAGCAGTCCAGAACTTCCACAGGAAAACAGTGCTTGTCACTGCCCACACAGCACTGGCTTAGCAGAGGTGCAGAAACACTGCAGAGCATCTGAATTCCTCTCACAGCCAAGAGAGTTTACTGCCAAGAAGCAGCAAGCCTGGGAGCACCGAAAGGCCCTGCACCCACTCAAAAAAAAAACACCCTCAAGTGCAGTCAGTCCAGACCCAGACTTGCTCCTAACCAGCCAGTCATGTGTTCCTGAAACCTTACGTGATCTGGTGCAGAAGCACACCCAAGTGGCAGGTCTATTTGCAGAGTCCTGCTCTTGACCCAGGATGCATCTGTTTGAGCAGTTCCAAATGCTATTTTAACCCAACAGAAGAGTGAAAAGGCAAGGGTTAAACTCAAACCTATCAGAAATTTTGGAGTAATTGAAAGCAAACCCAAGCAGCTTAGGAACGTCATAAAACAGGGGAAAGCTAAGCCTAACACAAGCAACTAGAGCTATCTATAAATGATTTCACAAACAATAACTCTCCCTACCCATGACAATTTCCAGGACAGAAACAGGAACACATACTCCTGATGTGTGTACAGGCATATGGTTTACGAGACACCCACGCAAAGGTTACATTCGGTAATACACAGACTATAATCCCATTGTTCTGCTCCTTCTCCCACCCCACCTCAGTAAGAGAGAATACAGAAGTGCTTTCTTTACTCGCCATGCCACAAAGAGTCAGGCCATACGCTTCCCACTGGAGTTTGTTTTTAAGAACGCAAAATGAAAGTGTTATTTCCTCAACTGAAATGAACATGCTCACCCACAGCAATACTTACTCCTCACTGGTTTTGTCCAAAATTCCTCCCTCCTCTTTAGGTCCCTCTTTAATGTGCATCCTTAAGGTTGCCAGAGATAAAGATAAATCCCTTGACACTCTGACAAAAAAGCCGTATTTCCTAACAATTCTAGCAGTATAATGTGTTTGCCTCCTCATTTTTATCCATCTACCTATAGCTTTCCCTGCTTAGCTCATTAACTCTACAACCATACAGACCAGTATTATAAGTCAAATGAGCCACCTCATACTGCCAGGTTTTTTGGTTTTTTTTTTTTAACAAAGAGATGTTTATTTCCCTTCCACTTCCCCATGTTTATTTTAAACAAGATATTGTCAAATCACATGCTTCAGCTTCTGTATACTAATTCAAAACTAGAAAAATCCACCATGGTTGGAAATCTAACTCTGCAATATAGCACTTCATAATTCAGGTATGCTGAAAATCAGTCATTAGGAGCAAACTGATGCATTGAACCAGGCCTCCCTTGTTTAGAAAAAGTCTCAGTAATAATTTTTCAAATTGGCTTCTACTTTCATTGTGTCTTTTTAGCTTTACAATACCTATCACAATTACACTGCAAGTATTTTAATGTAAACTACTACCTTCCTCTTTAATAAATATATATCAGTCATTTATCAAGGAACTTTCCACTGCCTTCTTACAAAATAAAGGATTTAATTTGGTGGGGTGGCTAAGAAGCACCATTGAAAACGAAATGCTTTAGTGACCCAGGTGGAACATGATTAATGCAGCATTTTCCAAACAATGCCTCATGTAATCTCAAGAGTGTAATGAAGGTTGGGGTTTTTTTAATTCTGGAAAGAGAAGCATTTTCTCCCCTCTCAATTTTCCTCACCTGTTATTGTGAGGAGGGCTATTACTGTGCTTGAAGGCTTGAAGAAAGCACGTATATGGATTCTTCTCAATTTAATTTACAATGCACATACACCTCACTTTGACAGTCTGTTTTCTTCTTCTGTTCTCTCTGGTGTATACAGATGCACACCTGAAACATTTCCTGGTTACAAAACTCTGGTTGTAAAAGCCACAAATGTTGAAGACAACTGAGGAATAAACCATGCTAACTCCTTTTTTTAGCTATTAAGTTATTTCATGCTGTCACAACCAAACTAAAAATTACTGGTAATATAAAACTGAATGATGATGTTTAGGTGCAGTTCAAGGGAAAACCTTTGTGATCAATAAGCATTACATTGCTACTACTGATGTCCTGGCATGTTCTCTATCTGTAATTCAATTTAGTAGTCAGTCATTATACAAGATTAACTTCAACTACTACTTTGGCTTGTCCTCTGCCTCTTCCAAGTTTTCAGACAGGATCTGCCTTCCAAGCTGAGCACTGCAAACCTCAGAGCATCCTGCAGCAGCAGTCATGCAGGCCCTACTCCTAACTTAATGAAGTACCCCGAGAGATGAATTTAACATCAAAAATTGCCTCTGTAGCACAGAAGACATTGAAAACTGCTAAATCAAGTGCTCTAATTTGGGTACTAGGCCCACAGATTTAGGGCCTTACTCTCCAACTGAGCCTATACTGAAAATCCAGTGAAAATACAGATGCGAGAACACATCATGATGAACTTTGTTAAACTGTGCTTTATTATAGCCTCTCTCCAAAGCAGAAAAGCAGCAGAGCCCATTCAAGAACCATTTCTGTCTGCTCCTCCTTCCTGCATCAGTATTTGCTTTCTGCCCTCTCCAGTTGTTTGCATTTCCTCCATGTGATTTGCCTTGAAACATCTCAGTCACTGCATGGTCTCCCTCCAGCCCACCCCACCCAGAAAGCCTCTCTCCAAGAACTGGCAGCTGAATTACTAGTTCTCATCAATCACACCCTCAGACACTTCCACCCTCAGTGATTTTGAAATTGTGGATGTTTTCCTGCAACTTCCCAGGCTTTCAGATCAGAACTACCACCACACTCCTCACCCCAGACACAGGTGCCCTGTTAACCTCCCAAATGTGCTCCACTAGTTACTGAGATAATCAGCAGGGGAGAGGCTGCTTCCAAGTCCTGTTCAGTAGCCACAGCTTTAACACTTCAGAGGAAAAACAGCTGGAAGAGAATATCCAGCTGTCTCAGAATTACTTCCCCACAAAAAAAAAACTTTAGGGATATTTTTCCTTTCATAAGACATCCATAAAATAACCCAATGAAACACTGTCCTGAGCCACTGATATTTGCATATATAACACCACTGGATACGTATGCAATCAAATGAACAGCTTAGAAAAATTACCAAAGGGCACCAGAACTTTAAGAGTAACTGTTTCCACAGAAGTGAGAAGAAAGCCTGTTCGACTTACATCCATCTCTAAAGCCAAGTACGGCACTTGATGACTCTCAGCTGATAACTCACTTCCTGTTTTAGTAAGAGTATTTAGAATGCCATCTTCTAATTTTCTTCACATCCATATGGTGGGATAGCTAACATCATACCTAAATTATTACTTATTTTTCCTATGTTAAGGCAATATCAGTTTGCAGACATATGTAGTTGGTCTCTGCCAAATTTTTTAAAGTTTCTAAGCATCGTCTAAACTTACCAGTGGCTGGGGTCACAGCCACCTACCCCATAATGAAAACATCATTGATCTATTTACCAGTAAGTGTACACAGCACCTTTGAGAGCTGCAGGGTTATCAGTGTGACAACACATCCTTCAACAAGATCCTGTGATGCCTCCCTGGACAGGACTCTCTATCAACATAAACAAGGCTGTCTTTAATCTACCTCCAGATAAAAAACCAGACCCTGTCTGTGTCTGGGCAATACCTCTAGTAAAGCTGGCAGACATCTGTCTGCAGAGTTTGTTAGACTATTGCCGATTTCCTGTGGATCAGGAGTAAGAGAGCATCTCTCCAGCACACCATCATCATCATCATCACTCAAGCAGGCAAACAGCAATCTGATCTTGGTTTATACACTATCACCAACTCCCAGGGCCAGGCAGGATTTAGGGTACTGTGCCAAAAATCGCCTTCAGCTAAGCGTCCAGGACATGTCTAAGGTGCTGTGGAGGACGCTGCACAAAGCAGTTGCCCATTGCTCTCCTATTGACTTAGAAGCAATAGACTTATCTGAGGCCAGAAAGGATCCACGTGTGCTATGGAAAGAGCATAGCTGTCACTGAGCTGTCTACTGTATGTGACCACAGTCCCTTGTTCTCTCAAACCTAGAGGCTTTACATGGTGGAATAAAACCACTAACACCATTAAGGGCTACAAGTGAACCAGCTGCTGGAGCAAACAAGGACAGAAGATACCAGGCCTTTTCTCATCTCCTCCTCCTTCCTTACTGATCCTTTTCTCATCACCTCCTCTTCATCCTTCCTTACCGATAGCCAGCATTTCTTTTCTTTTTCGTAGAAGAGATTATTTTTTAATTCACAGTTGCAGGAGATTGACCTGATCAAGCCTTTCAGCTGTTCTGCAACTATCATCTGTCTGTTTGATAATTCCAGCCTAAAAAACCCACCAGTTAACAACTCCGACTTACAGAGAAGAGTTTACAAGTTCCCAACAACTTTGTTTCACATCTAATGCACTAGCCTGTTCCATACAATACACTAATCTAATACACTAGCAGTTTCATACAAGCAAGCAGTAAAAGGCATCCTTACTCTATGCACCCCTTCAGCAGGCAGCTATTCTCTCCCTATAAAACTCATTCCTGCAGATCTATACATGACCTAAAAACACTATCAACATCAGAATTCCATCCTCACTCAGACTCTTAGCGTTGTAGATGCTGCTGCAGCTGATCTATCTTAAAGACCTGGAGCAAGTTCTGGAAACTTTTGTAATTAAATGGTCTACATTTAGCTTAAAAGATAATATCCCCAACAAATCTCTTCCACTCTAGCTACTAGATTCTCCTCTCACGTCAGTATAGTTATACGGAAGTCATCTACTTTACTGTCAGGTCCCATCTTGGTCCAGACCATTCTAACCAGAACTGACAGCCGCTCCTACAACTCTATTG
This sequence comes from Buceros rhinoceros silvestris, assembly GCF_000710305.1. NCBI lineage: Eukaryota > Metazoa > Chordata > Aves > Bucerotiformes > Bucerotidae > Buceros > Buceros rhinoceros. Next base: position 108,874 of record NW_010422929.1, read on the forward strand.
GGAGACACACATGATAGAACTTTCACGCACAATCAGATAACAATCCAGCACTCACACTTGTCAGAGGAACGGCAGCAGTGACCTGCTTTTAACATTTGTCTGTTTGGGGCTCGACTTGTTCAATACTTAGTCTGCACTGGTTTGCTAACAGTAGCCACAGCGATTACAATGTCGATACTAATTTTCTCTAGCTTAAGTTTTTTTCTTTCCTTGCAGATTTAGGTCATGTTTTAGTCACAAAAGTGAAAAACATGACTGCTCTAAGGGCACAGTCCACCTTACACCACACCAGGCGTCACAGTTGAAGCATATCTATATTACAGTGCTGTTTTTCCCCTCAAGTTGACACCTGTGGGTCAGTGAAAATCTCAGATTATATATATTTAGTAATTTGGCTTTGTAGCTTAGCCTGGTTAAAGAGCTTAATTCTTCCTGCCTGCTATCGCTCCCCCTCTGAACTGGAGTTAACCAAGGATTTCCAAATCAGCAGTCTACAACAAGCTCTTTGTAAGTTATCACATCAGGGTTTATTAGAACTCCCCCGCCTTAGAACAATGCACAGAGAGAAAACTGAATATAACGTTCCCAGCTGAGGCACTTCCCAGTGCACTGAAGCATTTGCAGCGAAACCTTGCTCCAGTACACACAGCTACATGGAGAACCTCCCTAATTCGAAAAAGCCGTATGTAACTCAGAGCAAGGCAATGCCCCTCAGGCAAACATACCAGGGTCTGTCTCCCCATCAATCTGAAATAAGACCCGGAAACGTGAGTTTCCTTTGATAGGCATGAACCCTGAGAGTGACAGCTTTCATATCCACAGTGGTATATTCACTACTGATCATTTTTAGCACAAACACCACTCTAAACAACATATTTCTTGCCAATGGATCAAGCTGCACAGCTCAAGCATTAAATCACTGAACTGTTACCAGAGGGAGTAAACCTGAGCTTAAGCTCACAGTAACTGCAAAGTGGTAGCACCTACAGATTTTTCAATGTAAGATTATCTACAGAAAAAAAATGAAAAGCAAGAAAAAGCTGACCCTGATTTCACTATAAAATAATTATTGTCTCACAAACTACTTCATTTACCCAGAACCGACACAAAGTTTGGGTTTTTTTTTTCCCCACCAGCTAGTAATAACCTATGGTAGCTTTCCTCGAATAGACCATATGGTACTACAAAAATGAGCACTGGGTTTTTACTCACTACCTCATATTCAACTTCCAGTGATTCCAGGTCTATGGAAAATATCTCCTTGCATTGCTTTTTCAGCTTTTTAAAGTTTATTGCCTCTGAACTGTACCATTAAAGCCCACAGGAACAATGATGTTACCTTAAGGACTTACTTTCCTGTCACAGGCAGTTAGATTTTGCTCAAAAAAACCTTCCTATGAAATAAAATCTGATATTCCTCCCCTATATATTTACTGACACTTATGTGACAACTTTTAATCATAATGTTTTAACTGATGACAATTTCCAATGATGGATCAATTTTTCAGCAGAGGAAGGAGGCAGCTTTTTACCTTTCACATTATTAAACGAAAATAAGTGTCCTACAGGCAAAGCGCTGTCGGAGGTGCAAGGTATGCCAATGTATGTATACCCTACAGTATGAATCCTGAGGTAAGTCACAAGCAGTTTTAAAAGTACTTCTCTAAAGCATTTTATATGCAATTTAGTATTGTTTACTGGCAACACACACCTGTAAAGCTCAGAATATTTAAATATAAGTTCCTTTCACCTTTAACAAGTAATTTATCTCGAACAGACACCCTCCGAGTTGAATCAGAAGCTGGATTGGATGCACGGGGTCCTCTGACGCCATCATCCCGTTTCAACTTGCTTGCCAGAGTTAGCATTACTGCTGTCTTCAATCTAGAACACAAATATCAGAACAAAGTCAATTACCAAAACAAAAGCCGTGGGCCACCTCACAGCGGGCAGGGAGAACAAAAACGAGTTTCAGTTAGTTTCTTATTCAACAACTATCATCATATTCTTCGCAGTCAAACAAAGACTATGATATATATGGTTAACATGACCACAGCTAGAGACAAGGATGGCCTAGAGTAGCTGAAGAATGAGTTTGTTTCAAGTGCGAGTGCTGAGGGAGTTACAGTACATTAGGCCAAGAGGAAATTCCGTTTTGCTGGAGTAAGGTCAGACTTTCATCACTGTTTACAATCCAGTTCACTGCACCATCTCCTGCAGTACATCACTCCTTCAAAATAATTGCTGCCAGATCCCCAGCCAGACAACCTGCTACGACCATTCTCATCCACACTTCATGTGACAATATTCAGAGCTACTTTTCTGGCTGGCCAAAAAGATACAAGGGAGAAAGGGGAGGGGAGGTGTTACTGGAACAATTCTCTAACACTAGGAAGTGAGCTTTGAGCCAACTAAGAGGAGACAGGAAAGGAAAGGGGTTTAAACAGCAAACAGGGCAATTATCTGCACAGCTGCACAACAGCTACTCTTCGCAGTGCAAAGCAACAGCGGAGAAAGTTACATACAGAGATTTGATATCCTAAATGAAGAGGTTTTTTGCTGTGTCAGTCCTCCACTACAGGCGACAACCGCACTGATAAATAAATTACAAGAAAAGGTAGACAGAATGCCAAAGCTATAAAACCGAAATATTCAGTCTGTCATGGCTCAATACATTTCAACACTACTCTGAGTTGAAGGCAACTCATTCTTAACAGTTTGGCCAAAACTAACAGAATGCTGACAAGACCCAGACCCTTTAGGCCCCCCCACCACTAAAATGGTAGGAGAAAATGTTTATCCTTTAGTCAGATGAGTTAACTCAAGAAAATGAGGAAAAAACGTGTAAAAAGTCAGCATATAGTCTTTATACAGTCTTTGCATAGAAGATCAGACAGTCATGATGCAGCAGTAACAGAGACATTGGCTCTCAGAGTATAAAATGGAGAATCAGCAGAGATATTTATAAGGCAAATGATAAACTCCGCTAAACAACAGAGATTAAGACAATCACACTATAAAATGATAAGACTAATTTATCTTTGTCAGCTTCAGTTCTGTGTCTCAATGTTTCTTTCTGTCTCATAAGGAAGCCCTGAAGTAAAGTTTAATAGGTCCATTGCAACAGCAGTTACTTTGCCTGTTCCTTCTGTTTGTTCTCACCCCAGAAAAAACAGGAGATAAAGCCTCCGGCCTGCCAATCTACTCACTACATCTGTAAAAGACAGGTCTATTGCTTTCCCAAGGTTGTGAGAGAACTGACAGATTTATACCAAACATCAAGTTAACACCAAAATACAGGTGAACAGGCAAGAAGGAGAAATGAAACAACTGACATGTCACTCAGAACACAATAGATAAGGAAGTAACTAAAAAAGGAAAACATGTATTTCACAACAGTACCTAAAAGTATGAAACCCTGGTAAGATCTACAAGAAGGTCAAGTTCTCTGAAGTTGACGAGTAGGTGTATTAGCTTCAAGATACATATTTATAAAGAAAAAAACGAGCAAAATTTAGGGCAAATGTAAATCCCACTTTACCTCATAGAGTATGTCTTTTCCTCCCACTATCTCAAGAGAAAGAAATAACAAGATGACAATCCTTGGAGAAGCAAGAGAAAATAGCTGATTTAAAAAAAAAAATTAAAAAAGGAGAGGTAGGAGAGTTTGTGAAGTAGCAACACAGGGTCCTAAA
>NW_010422929.1:112691-113108 GCF_000710305.1 Buceros rhinoceros silvestris
ACAAAAAAAACACCTCTATAAACTACAGGCAACCCCTCCCACCACCACCACCACCCCCCAAAGAAAACCCCCACCAAAACCCTTCCTAGGTGCCAAGTTTAAAGGAAATCAACTTCAATGTGAATTTCATGCCTAAGTATCTTTATAGATATGCTACCTCACTGCTTGCCCTAGACAACTAGGAAATCAAAGAGAACTGTGACCTGTGCAGAAAAGAGATGACTCGCTCCACCTGTACCCCAAATTTCATCAATGGAGAACAGCAAGGAAACCCCCAAAACCTGCTAACCGCACGGGAAAAGGAAGGCACCGGGGAGACAGAGGAGGGAGGGGTGCTGTGCTTATTCGTAGAGGTGAGCAAGAGAGCCCCGGGATTCCTCCAGCTCCCCTGGGAGCGGAGGGAGTGGGGCCGGCAGT
>NW_010422930.1:0-16743 GCF_000710305.1 Buceros rhinoceros silvestris
GGGAAGGGGAAGGGGAAGGGGAAGGGGAGGGGAAAGGGGAAGGGGAAGGGGAAGAAAAATCCCCCAAACCATCCCTGTTAAAAAGGTCAGTGATGGAAACTACTAGAACTTGACAGAGGTCATGTCCAAATGGGAAAACCAGGAAAATCTGGCAAATGAAAAGTAGATCTCCAGTGAGATTGATCAAATACCAGTTCAAGAGGCAAGCTGCTAATAAAAAACACTTTCAAACACATCCAAATCATGATGTCTGCCAGGAATTCAGTGCAGCTTCAACTGAGACAGTCAAGAGGTAGAAGGATTACTCAGCAAAGATAAGGCCATTGCTAAAAGCTTGCTTGCATACAGCTTGTTAAGAACAAGGTGAAGGAGCCCCCTGTGACAGGTGAAGAACAATCTCAAGCTGAAGAGGTTTTGCAACAAATCAATACATTGACAGGTAAGAAGAAGGCAGGATGGCAACCATGAAATGAGTCTGGAGTAACTCAGCATGAAACTGCTAATTCGCTGGATGCAATGCATCTGATGTCAGAGGAACAGTCAATGGCCAGTATAACTTCAGACTCTGAAAAAGGCTCTGGGGTAATGCTGAAATCAATAAACCTAATGTTTTTACCTGACAAGAAGAACTGTAAGAGCAGCTGTGCTGGGTAGGATTCCACATGCATGTTTTCCAGAGGAAGTCACGCCTCATGAATCTGGTGGAAATGTCTATAGGATTTTACAAGCTTTGAGGGTAAGGGTGATGCAGGTGGAAGATTTTGTCAAAGCTTTTGCAAAATGGTCACTGCAGATTTCTAAGAAATACAAAGAGCAGTTTCTCCTTATCTTAAGCCAGAAAGTAAGAAGTGACAGAAATATGGAGAGCCTTCACTGGGGAAGGAAGCTGTCACTGAGCTCCCACAGATATTTGTACACTGGACTTTACTGTGCAATCTATTCCTCACTGAACTAGCAATGGATGACTAATAGGTTGAAGAAAGTTCTCAAGAGGTACAAAATTATTAAGGGCAATGAGTATTAATACCAGGCTCAAGGTTGCAGAAGGGTATCACAGTTCTGGATGTCTGGCTGATCAAACAGTAGATGAAAATTTAATGTCACTGTGGATAACTTTTTGAAAACACCAGCCCAGTACTAAGCAGTGATCAAAAAAGCAGAGGGGATATTTTTATTTACTTTGAAAGTAACTGAGCACAAAAAAGGAGTTCCCATTATGTCACTCTGTTTTGCTCCAATGAATGTGGCTTGAAGACAGCTTCTTGTCTTAATTACCTTGTTTTAAACAGATTATAGGAGAAATAAAATGAGAAAAGTTATGAGGATTATTATACAGGATGATCTGCTTCTTGATGAGAAGATACTATAAATGTTAGAAACATGCAGAGGTGCTAGAAGGGAGCTCCTAGAGTAGACTGTCAAGTGAGGGGTGGTGTGGAGGGGTTGAACACAGAATGATTATTTGCTATGTTTCATAACACAAGAAGTACTGAAAAGACAGCAAAATGATCAGACAGTGGGGATAAAATAATCAAAAGAAAATGTTTTTCCCTGGTATACTGTCAAATTATGAAATACAGGCTGTTAGAAGCTAAAATTATGAAAAGATTCATATCAGATCAGACAAGTCCATCAATGACCTGGATAAAGCCACTGGCTCAAAAAGCCCCTGAATTTCTGTTTGCCCCAAAGCAGCCTTCTATTTAACGTTCTGTTCCAGGGACTGGAGCTCTGTTTCTCAAGCCCTTTTCCTCAGCAAGCTCTGTAGGAGATAATTAGGTGAATCACTGGTCTGACCCAGTACCCTGTTCCTATATTGTTGTAGAGCGCTGGCCTTAACTTACCCTCTTGTTTGCTAGGTCACCACTTTCAATGGATCCTTCTCATGATCGGTCATCATCATTATAACTCGATATAATGAAGTTAAGTTTTCTGGGGGAGGTGGTCCTTTCTCTCTGCTTAGCCCTGGTGAGCCCCCTCTGCAATTGGATCCCCAGGACAGGAGAGAGGTGGACATATTGGAGTCCAGGCAAGGGCAAGGGCCGTGAAGACAATGAGGGGACAGGAGCATGTGACATAGGAGCAAAGCCTGAGTGTGGAAACTTATTGTGATATTTAGCACCTGGCCTCTTCCGCCAGGGGAAAACATTGATCACTTCTCTGCTGCAGAGGATGAAAAATGTCCGCTTTATTGATTAACACAGAGGGCTATATATCTCTACTAAGCCTCGCCCATCGTGGGTGGTTACCGCATTCCTGTAACGTAAGCACGTAAGCACGTAATCTTCCGACCGTCCACACCGCCACCCAGCGTCCATAACAGTGTACTGCAACACCTGAGAGAGCTGGGATTCTTCAGCCTGGCTCAGGGGGGTTGCTTCATGGTGTATAAACATCTGATAGAGGGAGCACAGAAGATAGAGCCAGGCCCTCCTCAGTGGTACCCAGTAACAGGACTAAAGGCGATGGCATGCACTGAATGAAATATGAGAGATACTGTTTGCATATAAAAAACAGCTTTTTCACTTTGAGAGTAACTGAATGCTGGAACAGGATTTGGTCAGGATAGAAGCATACGCCACCAATGCAAGAATTCACCACTTCAGATCCCTCCTAGATCACAGTTTAATATTTTTAGCTTAAAGCAGCAGGTCCCCTCCAGGACTCCCGTTCTTGGCAGGCCCCGGCTGCCCCGTGCCCCGGTCTGTGATGTCCGGAGGTAGAGCAGCGACTCTTTCAAGGGCCCCCCCTTGCCGTGGGGAAGGAGCTTGCGTGCCCTTGTGAGGTTGAGAGCTGTGCTGATGGTGGCAGGTGTCTCCGGTGGGATCTCCCAAGCCAGACAGGGTCTCCCAAGCCAGACAGGTCTCAACTGAAGGGTCAGACAAAGTGTGTCCAGGGGCAGGATGGGCTCACTAGCCTTTGGGCAACCATCCTAGGAGAAGGACAACTCTGACTGCAAACCTGGGCAGATGGAGCTCGTTTAGCCTTGTAAGGCATCCATCATCTAAGAGAAGGATACTCTAACCAAACCTACGACCCAAGGACTTCGCTGTCACCGTCCAAGCTCTCTCGGCCCTGGCAGATGAACCTCAGGTGTAAAGGGTGGAGCCAGTTCCGCGCACACTGAGCCTCACCTAAAAATCCACCGCGCAGGCCTGAAGGGTGCACTCATCGCTTGCAGTGAGCGTGAGAAAAGCCCTTCCCAGATCTTCGTTCACGAAGCCAAGCCATGGTGAAAGCAGCAGGGAAAGTGCTTTGTTCAGCGTCCGGCAAGAGTGGTGCAAGCATGCACTTCTACAGCTGCCCAGCTGCAGGGCACTGAGATCTGCAGTCAGACCTGTCATGCACTCCAGAAAGCACCGTCAAAGAAGAACTGTCAGAACAGAATGTATGTTTACAATTATCAGCCCAAATTTGCAAAATAACCTTTAAAAATATGATTATATTACTTTACAGTAGGTGGGAGCCAAGGTATTTTTACAGCATTTAAACATTAGCTAGGGACGAGGATGGAAACCTGGTCTGCATGTGGAGCACTTCAGCCAGCAAAACCATCCCCTATTATTCACTTGATTGTGTGTAATAAAACTGGTTATTTAAAAGAGCAGAGATTTTCTAGCATGTACATTTCTTGGACATCCATAAAATCTATACAGTGTCTAATGTTGGGACATCTGGGCATAAAACCCTACTCTTAATTTGGGAAAAATGGGCTTTGAATCTGGGTCTTTCTCAACCTTCAATACCTAGCCTTCACCCGGCTGCCAGGTACAGAGACACACACACCCATCTGAACCTCTGCTAAGTTCTTGCGGGGGGTCTGGCCGGGTTGGAGTTAACTGTCTTCATAGCAGCCCCTGCGGTGCTGTGTCTTGGATTTGTGGCTAAAACAAGACTGGTGACACAGGGATGTTTTGGCTATTGCTGAATAGTTCTTGCACAGCCTCAAGGCTTTCTCTTTGTTTCCCACCCACCCCTCGAACAAGTAGGCTGATGGTAGGAAAGACACTAGGAGGGGACACAACTGAGACAACTGACCTGAATTGGCCAAAGGCATATTCCATACCGTACAACGTCATGCTCAATCAGCTCAGTCATCAGCAGTAGAGATGGAGGTAAAGAAATAAGAAGGAAAGGTTTTGTCTTCCAAAGTGGCCATTGCTCAGAGACCAGCTGGGCATCCATCTCCTGTTGGGGGGTGGTGTGTGATTGCCTTTGTTTTTCTTGGAGTTTTATCCCCCTCTTTTCTTCACCTATTAAACTGTCTTTATCTCCACCCACAAATTTTCTCACTTTTATTTTTCCTGTTTTCTCCCCCATCTCGTGGGGGTGACGCAGGTGAGAATGTGGCTGTGTGGGTCCTCGGCTGCTTGCCAGGTTCAGCCCACCACCCTTCTCCATCTTGAACATGTTTTTATTTGCTGTCTGTCAAGTTTGAGACATGCGTCTGGCTTTCAGAATGACAGCCCGTGCAGAGAATAACTGCACAGCAATGCCTGAAGAAAGCAGCATCTCTTCCCTTTGCGGCCACACCACCTGCAAGGTACACGGCAGTCAAAGACCCCCAGAGAGGAGAAGCGCTCCGTGCGGGCTGCCTTCCCCTTGCAGTTCACGTAACCCGCCACAGGGAGACAGCTGCCACACATCTCTGCAGAAGAAACACCCAAAACGTCAGGCTGGGGAGTTTGTATGGAAGGTATTACACATCACTGCGCAGAGATTTGGCTGCTGTGGACTCGCCCTTCTCTGAAGCAATGATTTCGATTGCTGCAGACTGAAGCCAATAAGGAACTTTTACCTCTGGCCAGTTCGGGAGCACAGGGAATGACCTTGGACTGGGTTGAGATGGGGCCTGTTAGCAAGAGCATTTCTGGTCTTACTGCAGGAGGGAACTGCGGAATGAAAGAGACAATATGCTGGAGAGAGAGAGTGGGGTCCTACATGTAGTTAAGGTAGCTCCACACCGTGTTGGACAACTGGATTCTTTTCATGTTTGTGCTAAAGCATTCCTGGCCGAGGCTGGGAACTTCGCTTGAACTGTGCTTGCATTGGTACCCCGGAATATCTAAGCTTCAGTTTGTGGGAACTTGATCTGAGATCCAGACTAGGACCTGAAATCTGTAAGTGCCTTAAAAGTACACAGAGCTAACCAACCAGACACCGGATCCCTGAAATTAACTTCCACCTTCGGAGCTTGACTGCTGTGCTCTGTATGCGAAACAGGGCTGATAATACACCTTCTCGCAGGAGTGTTGTGAAGAGCCATGAAGAACAGCAGAGGGTACCCTAGAGGAAATTAAAAATTCAGACTTTGAAGCAGATAAACTGGGGGAAAGGCACATGCAGGCAGTCTGAAAATGCTCTAGCAGTGAGCGGTGGTCACTCCTGCAGTGCTGGCAGCTATGAGCACTGAATGAGACAAGTTCCATGAGCTTGCAGCTGAAATCTGTAGCATTATGCATGAACACAAAGGGACCAAATGAAGATTGAAGATGTAATTTTATTTTTGGCACTTCCTAGTTCTGCATATGTGACTGCACTCAAGCAAATGCTCATAGAGCAGTTTATTGTATGCAGATGACTTTAAAATTTTCAGTAATACCCAGGCTTCCCTGCCTCTGAGGAAGGATTTGCAATTAAAATTAGGCCACCAGTGAGATTTTCTATCCAGCCACTCAGCTGCTCATTGGCATTTATATCCCCCAGGCACCTCTCCTTCCACCAGCTGGCATAAGCAAGCCCTAGTTGAGAGCAGGAGCCTCCCAGCACCAGGTATGACCCAGCAGGACGCAATCTCCATGCAGCACAGATCCTAGGTGACTGCCACCAACAGCCCTGTGACACGGATATCAGCCACAAATTTCTCCATGCTCCATGGGTGCCTAAAGGTGATTGAGAGTCTACAGGTTATGTTTTAATTAACTAATGGGAGAATGGACCAGTCCCAAAGCACCCAGTAACCCTCTTACATGTGGGATTTTGTACCTGCAAATAGGACTTTGACTGTAAGCTGCACAAGCGCTCTAGTCACAGGCAGCGCTGGGCACTCGGCCTGGAGAGGTGAGATTTGGCCCAGACCCTGTTTGGGAGGTTTCACACTGGGCTAGGATACGCAGTTTTCTGAAGGTCTTGGTTCTTTGGATGCTTTCATGGCATTGCATGAGGCTCCCAGATGCTTGCCAGTCTGTGGGGCAATTTGGTGCCATGGGGTAGCACCTTGGAGCCTGAGGCACAGTGATGCCGCCACCCTGCCACCAACACTGATGGATGGCTTTCCACCATACTGCCCTCAGGCCTCATCCAAAGTGTCCTGAGTTCTTTAAACTTCAGTGTAACCCAAGCTTTCAGGACCTCAGAGCAGTCTTGCAGTTATTTCCTCTGTGCATTTAAAAAAAGTGCAGATGTTCCCACTGAGCACAGTATGCCAGCAGCAAAAGCACCAGCATCACTTACAGATGTAACAGCTGACCAGAGCCGACACAGGGAGAGGAAAAGGCAAGAGCCTTTGGCTGGGCCAGGACTGTGAGCCGAAAAATATGCTCAACTCTCTGTGAGCCAAAAAATATGCTCAACTCTAGAATACTAGACAGACAGAGAGATGAGGAAAGGGGGAAGGGGAAGGGGAGGAGAAAGGAAAGAGGAGATGAGGGAGGAGAGGAGGGAAGAGAGGAGAGGGAAGAGTATATTTGCAGTATGTAAAGCAGGCAAATATGGCAGAAGAAGTGCATTAGCTACATGTTCCCAAACTCTGGAATATGGAGTCTCTGCTAACGGTTTCCATATTTTGCAGAACTATTGAAAAAAAAAAAAGGAAATGAAAGGAAAATAAGCTTCTGGCTACATGAAGCAAAATAAACCAAATATGAGAACTCTTAATTATCTGGAGGATTAATATTATTTATTGTGATTATAGCCCACACATTTGGAGGTAGCTGCTCATGGGAGCAGCATCATGGTGCTCTTTGGAGAGCAGGACAAGCGCCTGGCTGCCAAGGGGGGCTGCCCCACTCAGTACAGCTGCTGCCTGCAGTTAACTACGATGTGAAATACAATTCTAAGACCAGCTGCTGGTTCAGCACTAAGCAGCTTTCAGTGATTATATATGAGCATAAGCCTGGTGCACCTAGAACAAACACAAAAATGTACAGTCAACAACTGCTCTCCTTTCCACCATGAGGGTACTCTCACACTGACACGGAGGTGAGTGGCTTTGGAGGTTTTCTGCAATCTTCCTATTCACTTGGCAACTAAGTTTTACTTTTTATTTATTTTTAATTTCTTTTTTGTTTATTCCCAGGATTTAAAACGCTGCCACATGCCTTTCTGTGCTGAGAAACCCCAAACAGAGACAAACCAGGAATAACTCCTTTGTTGCTCTGTCAGTGCTTGATAAAGTCACTTCTTTCATCTACCGGGTGAAGGAAAGGCAACAGAAAACAGCGATTCAGCTAGCTGGCAGCAAAAGGAGAAGCAACATCTGAAAGACTATTACAGCTCAGGTTACCTGCTGCAGTCAATGTGCATTTCAGAAAGCACGCTGTGCCATGGGGCCCTGCCCAGAGCCATCAACAATCCCCGCCATCCCCTGGCAGAGATGGTTCTCCCTGCCCATGTGCTCCTGGATGCCACCATGCAGGGCTCCCAAACTGCTTCAGCTGCAAGAAATTACATGGAGTATTGGCCCAACTTTTCAGTGCTCAGATCCAGAAAAAGACTTCAGTAGTCAGTAACAGGCAGGACATCAGTGCTGCATCCCACTCTTACCCTGAAAGGCTTTAGAACTCTGTGCCTACTAAGTGTTTGAAGTTAGGTACAGCACACGACCAGAGCTCTTGCTATCACAAAAACCATCTCCCATGCAAGCTTGTTTGTGATTTTTTTATATCATTCTGGACATTGATAGGTTGTAGAAAACTTGGTGTCTGTAACCTGTGCAGTATGAAGGGGACTGGGTTCACTCTTTCACACTCAATGAGATGGTCCTATTCATTCACCAGACTATAAACCAGGTTAAATCTGTTCCACTCTGCAACAAGCAGTGGCTGAGGCTTGGGTCCAGGCACTCTCCTGAGTTACTTCTGGCCCTTTTGCATGGAAGAGTCACCAGAACACGCACAGAATCAGCTGTGGGACTCTTCTCTCACGTGAGCACCTAAAGCAGGAAGCTGGACAGGCACATACCCCAGTCTGATGGATTCATATGCTTTGCTGAACATCAGCCCAAGGTCAGTGCAATAACGAAAGCTCCCCCTGCGTGCTGGCAGGCAGAAGAAAGAGGTTGAAGTCCCCTGTGAACACTTACTGGAGAAGTAACAAGGCAGGAACAGCATTGCCATGCCTTCTTTGAAAAACTAGACTCTTTTCAGCTATGAAGAACAGCTTCAGCACTTCTCCGTTGGGAGATTCAGGAATGTAAACTGCCATCATGCCTAGGTCCCTACCTCCAGGTTGTGGGATACTTGTGTGTCTGAGCTGTAGAGGGTTTCAGCACAGCCCAGATGCCACTCACCTATTTCTTCAGCGTCGGGGCTGCAGATGTTCTAACCTGATGCAACAGACAACTAGAATGAAAACAATGGACTCCTACTGCCCCCTCACTCCAGTGCCTGCACTGCACCTGGTTAGTCCTGCATTACAGCAACAGAACTGATAAGGATAAAAAGAAGTAATTTTTTTTCACCTCTATCACATGGAGATGAGTATCAGCAAAAGAGTAAGCTTTTCTTGCAGAGGCTGGTGTTCAGCAAACACCAAGCACAGTGACTCTTTTTCACAGGAGTTTAAACACTGGAATTAAGTGACCAGCAGGGCAAGTTTTTCTTCCCATACATTCCCTTTAAACACCTCTCCTGACCCCCACTCCATCTGAAGCCTTTGTTTAGCTTCTGTAATTCAGGCAAGCCTTTGGGAACTTCCATTTCCTGGAAAAAGAAGTCAATGCATCAGGTCAGCTGATAGCTCTGCTGATAGTGCTGGCTCAGATAAGGGCTTCTGCAAACTTTTACTGCTACTTGACAACTATGTTTTATAGAACCAAGTTTTAAGGTACTTTGGGTATTCTTTGCTCTTAGTAACTGAGTTAGCTAATACATGGAAGCAAGATTAATTTTTATTAGCTTGAAGTATCATATTTTATTCAAGTGATAAGAAATACCATAATACATTATGCATCTGCCAGTTATAGTCCATTTTAGTTGGTTCCAAAACCTAAGCAGTAAATGAGTAAGACAGTTCATCTAGTTAAACTTAAACAGCATTCCACATAACCAGTACTGGAGATGTCAACTGTATAGTAATTCCAGCATTATGTTGTTATTGGCTTTCCAGAAAGTCAAAGTTAACAAATTTGAACACATCAAGAGCCATTTTCCAAAGATTTATTGAAGTAGCGACAGGTTGCTCATACTGTGCTGGAAAAAGCAGTTTTATTGAATTCAGATACTTAAAAACAGTATTGCAGCACAAGATATTGCTATTTGTAAACTAGACTCCATTGTAAACTCTAATCCTTCAGGGAGAGTCAGTTTGCAAGATCTAAGACCTATTTCCTAGCATAATCATCTTGCGCTCATGGAAAAACTGCAGAAAGGCACTTGAAAGCTGTTTCTTCCTTTAAGACATGGACTTTTTAATCTTGCTGGTAAGAATTTCTCCTTCATTAATAAGTAAGCATCTTCACTTCAGCTTTACTCCAAGTCATCATGATGCTGGGAAGTTTCATTAATAACCTGTTGAAAAACAGAGACACTTGCATTAAGTTTTAGCAGTAAGACTGTTGGGTTTTAGAGTTAGAATTGGACCATCCAGTACCACAGAAAAGTGAACAAATGGGTATCAACTCAGAGGTAAACAGTGTGCAGAAACCATTTAACCTTTGACTTAGTCTGAAAACCGTACCTTGTCCCAGACAAGTTCCTTTTTTTTACTGCCACACATTTTCCTCAGGTGATGTGAAAAATCTTTTTAGAACTTGCTGGTTCAGCTGAATTTAAATACTCCCTACTCAGGCATCTGTCAGCCACTTCAGGTTTTACCATCGGTTTAATTTTATGATCATTTCCACAGAAGCCTGTTTGCTACATCTGTATGTTCAGCCATGCAGCTTGGACAGACAGATGCTGTTCAACTCAATACTTGCTACCATATACAGGCAGCACTGACCAGCAGAAAAACTTAAGAGTATTTTAAGTTGTGACAGAAACAAAATCAAAGTTACCACCAACCTGTCCATCTCTAGTTTCGACAGTCTTAATCAGAAGTGTCCTCTTTGAGTGAGTGTCAACCATTGGCTGAGACTCAATGTTGGTTTCTGCAGAAGAAAATGTATTATTACCAACTGTCTAGATGAATTCCCTCCTCAAAGAAATGAAGTGCAGCAAATTTTAGTGTCTACTTTCAGAATCTCAGCTTGGTATATGAAGAAGTCTCCTGCTCTGAATAAGCCAATCTTCTCTATTCTCTCCCTGATCCCCTTAAAGCACCCTCAGCAGGCATCTAAACCAATCACTCACTACGTACTGGTATTTAAAAATACCTTGCCCAGGAACAAAGTAGCTCCTCCTATCCAAGGTTAGATACAAATATTTCAGTTATATCCAAGAAAAACATTCACAGACAATTGCATTTATGCAAGTTCAAACACTAGAGTAAAAGGAACTATGTAGAACCCTTTTGCTAATGATAGAAGCTGTCTAAACTGAAGCAACAGAACAGCTTACCTCTCAGATTCAAAGAAGCAAAGGTTGGAATAGGCATGTTAATCCTGAACAAAAAAAGAAATGGAAAAAATCAGACATAGGTATAGAGTGTTTTCTAGTAATGGCCACTTACAAAAACGCCCACATGTGACTTTTACCTGCTCTCTTCACCCTCCAGCAGTTTTCTATAGGTGGCAATCTCAATATCAAGAGCCATCTTTACATTCAGCAGGTCCTGGTACTCGCGGAGATGGCGAGCCATCTCTTCCTTCATGTTTTGAATCTCATCCTGCAGACGGCCAATAGTGTCTTGGTAGTTAGCAGCTTCAACAGCAAAGTTCTCCTCCATTTCACGCATTTGGCGCTCCAGGGATTCATTCTGGAAGAGAATAATGAAGTGAAGCATTGCTGCAGTTCAGCCACTCTTCCGTACCCTCAAAACCCTTACATTTTTTTTAAAAGTTACATTCACATTAGCACCCTTTCTGAAAATGCCCAGACATTCCCAAATTCGTTATCGCCTTTTCCTTCCCATGCAAAGTCAAGGTGGATCACTTTGCTCCTTGATCTGAGGTGCGCCACGTATTTGTTCTACTAGGTGGCAAAGCTATCTCGTAGCAAGCCCAACACATGCAGTACAAGTCAGCATGCAGGCAGTCCTCAGTGAGGGGATCTGCAGGTGTTCTATGAGCTTTAAATCCATTTCAAGTCAGCCTTTAAGGCAACCATGTTCTAGCAAGAAGATCTGCACCCTCTTTCCACTGCTCCTACAGGTTTTTTTTACAGCTTCAGCTGAACCTGTCAGACAAGCCATAAGCACTTCCAGAAAGTGCTACATAAACAGTGAATATTGTAGCAAGAGAATGAACTCACTGTTTATAGCCCAAGTAAGACTAGTTCAGTTTATCACCCCAAGCAGCACACTGCAGTGCATGCAGGCAAACAGAGGCCAGAGCATCCTTTTCAAAAAGTACTAATATGCTGCTGTATTGCACAGGAGATCAGCCACATTCACCCCTGTATCAAGTCAACTGCAGTGCAGTGCTTAAAGCTGCAAAGGGAAGAATGCCCCAACAACTGCTGTCTGCTACTTACGCTTCCCTTAAGGGCATCAACTTCGCAGGTGAGAGACTGAATCTGTCTGCGGTATTCATTAGCTTCTTGTTTGGCCTGGCGCAGGGCATCGTTGTTCCTGTTAGCAGCTTCAGAGAGATCTGCAAACTGTGGAAATCCCCTGTTTGGTTAGTGTAACACTTCAACAGAAATGGCGTAACAGACTTTCCGCGTGCAGCCTTTGAGGGCAACCAAAACCATTACAAGCCTTAACACCCAAAACATTTAAGTATTAGCATTAGTCTTAAAATGCCTTTATTTCTAATTGTTAAATCAAATAATTTGTTTCCCCACCCTGTATGTTTCACCTCTTAATTTTTCACCCATTCATTGCTTTCTCCAGTATTTTTTTCAACATCGGCTTCCAGGTACAAGCCCAGGAAAGACTCCAAGTATGAACCCATAACTTTGATGTGGTACTTATGGCACAAAAAAGTTTTCAGCTGTACTTCTCCCAGACCTTAGGAGTTTAAAGAATACTCTGTGCCATGGCTGTGTTTGTGTCCAGCAGAGACAGAGGAAATACCAAGTGCCACAGCAAAGCTGTTGTGTACAGTTTGAGTGCCTGATACATCCAAACAGATTTTTACTTACTTTGGACTTGTACCACTCTTCAGCTTCCTGAAGATTCTTAGCAGCAACGCTTTCATACTGTTGGCGAACATCACGCAGGGCAGCAGTAAGATCAGGCTTGGAAACATCCATATCAATTTGGATGTGCTGTTCCTGGAGCTGGGCCTGCAGTTCTCTGATTTCCTTGGAGAGAAGCAGACGTTCAGTGTTATTACACAATGACATGCAGAGCGTGCACAGGTGGGGACTGAGCCAGAACCAGCAAAGAGCTTACATGCTCACTAGACTGTCGGCATCTAATCAGAAACCTCCTTATTCAGCTTACCTCATCATGAAGCTTCTTCAAGAAGACGATCTCCTCTTGCAGGGACTCAACTTTGCGCTCAAGATCAAGACGTGCCAGAGAGGCATTGTCAACATCCTGAGCAGAGAGAGAATGACCAGCAATCTTACAAAACTGATGTAAGGAAGTCCTTTATAGCAAGTTCAGTAGCATACTGAATGATGTTACACCCGAGCTTCTAGGCAAGGCAATACAAAGTCAAAAGCTGTGAAAAACTTTTTTGCCACCTCCTACCCTGGTCTCAGAGACCACTATACGCACTTTTATTGTGTTTTCATGAACTATACAGCACACAGATCATGGTGGGTGTAAATCCTTCCGGAAGATGAAGCAAGTACTTGGGGCAGAAGCCAGCAACAAGCTTTTAGCTTGACTACACTGAAAGAGTTAGTCCTGCAATTTGCAAACCTCCTTTTCCAGTGAGGCTTAAAAATACAATTCATATGCCTATATGCTTATGAATGGGCTTAATTTCTTCTTTATTTCTTACGGACTCCTTGGTGATCAACCACACAGCCCTTTGGGTCCACAGACCACAGCCTGAAAGCAGAACTGTAAAGCTAGTGAGGCACGTACAGGAACTGCAAGCCTTTACTTCTCCAAGTGGTTTGACAGATCTCCCTTGAGAAAAAGGTACGAGCATAAACAGAAACCAAGTCAGTCAGCACTGCCTACACCCTCACAGTAGTTGGCAAGGACCCCACCTTTTGCTGGATAGAGATAGTCTTAATCAACAGCAAAAATTCATTTAAGGCATAACAGAAAATATGCCATGCATGTTACATAGGAGCAGCTTGAATTAGTTCAAAAACATAGCTTAAGACTAAACATTGATCAGTAACTTCTTACATCTTAAATGTGCAAGATAAGCAGGTTGCAAAGGGGACAATTCTTCCTTTCATACCAGCTACATACACAGCTTCATGCTTATGTTCCAATGGTATTAACCTATCAGGTTTCCACAGCTTACGCTAAAGCTATTTTGGATTGCCCGAAGTGTAAGCATTCCTAATCAGCAGTTTTGAAATAAGGAGTGTTTTCTTCAGACTCGTAGGGAGTCATGCCTTGGATCACTCTTACTCTGGGGTAAGGCTCTTGCTCCAGAAGAATTCTTCTGTTCTCTTTATGCAGCAGAACACTCCTTTGATGTGTTTTGTTATTCCATAACTTCCCTATCAATTCCAGTTTTACACCCACACAGTTCACATTGGCTCTGTTTCTCAATTCCGAGAAAAAATTCCTTAATCCATTTGTTCTCCTCCCCCCAGAAAACTGAAGATCATTCCAGAAGGAAATTAAAAATCTATGACCCAGGATGTTTACACAATGAGACAGACATCCCAAAAGTTTCCAGCGGACTTTACAAAAATTTGCATCCTGAAGACTATTGATTTTTTCAGGACAACTGAATAGCTACAGGATTTTTAGGAGCTTATAATAAATTGAAAGCACCTTAAATTGAAGACACTTAGAATATATAGTATGAATTTTACTATATAAGTTATAATTCAATTAGGGAGTGAAGAATCCGTGTATCTGTGTTTCCTAGAGGTATGGAGAACCACATAAATGAATAAGCTACTTGTAGCCTGAGCAGACAAAGTGTTAGGGCCACTTGCATGTATGTGCATTGATTTTATCCTTGCAGATTCTTTAATGCCAGTCACGTAGTCTGCAGGGTTGAGTGTCCACGTTTACTTTAGTCAAACCTCATGTCAGCCAGGAGCAGACCTGTTAGTACTGTCATATGTCCAGGACCTATTTCTTGCTGCCAGAGTAGCTGGCAAAGCTGCAGTAAGTAACTTTTTACTAATTGTGATGCTTGTTTTGCCCCAAAGGAAAGAACTCATTGAACCTTTAGGTTTATTTTATGTAGTACACCCCTCAGCTTGAGTAAAACCATGTCTTTGTTCGGGAAAAGAATTAATTAAAATTCAGTACAAAAGAGTTTGTTCAACAGTCTCTAAATCAGGCATCTTCCAGAAATACAAAGCTCAAGTTCAAATATTTGCTCACTTTTTTAAAAAATCCTGAAGTATACAACAGCTCCATCAAGTAAAAGGTAAATCTGATGCTAGTAAAGTATCTGCTAAATGTTCTGAATCCACATATACAACTTCCCAGTGCAAGAACGTAATAGTTTAACTAAAAATGTCCCTTCTTTTTTAACAATGGAAAGCACAAGATCTTTCAACTTCAGTGTTACCACAAATTTAATTCCACTTGTGGGAGGATGCACATTAAGCCTACCCTTCCACAGTAAGGAAAAATTAGATACTACTGATGTTCAAATCAAACACACTAACATGCACCAGTTATGCCATGAGTGGATTTAGTGTAGTGTTTCCACAGACAATGACTGCAATTCTTACGCATAAGCTACCCACTTAGGAGGTTAAATGGATCCAGTTCTGACAGTACCGCACACACATCTGCTGGAGGCTGAGCTCTTGAACAATTCCTATCCACAGTGCAGGGAAGAGCTGGATAACAAGTGCGGGATAGGCACAAAGCCAAGCTCACTTCAGAGCCTAGAGCCTTCACAAAGTTTAATTGCTTTGAAATAAAAGTAGACATGCCTTGAAGTGCACCAATCACATGAAAGATCATTTAAGCCAGTCTTAAGACAAAAGATCCTTGAACTGAATTCAGCAATGAATGAGGGTAGACTAAGTTCTCCAAAACTTAAGTTAAATGTTTCTGTAGGGAACTTCACACTGCATTAAATTAGCTTAGCACTCAAAAACCCAGAAGCTGAAGTTAAAGGCAGCATCTTGAACTGTTCAGTTTCAAACTTCTGTCCCCAAAACACCAGTGGAGACTTTGGATCCTCAGACTCCAAATTGGAGTAGGTGTCTGTTTCCACACATTATCTTATGAAGACACCTGCTCCCCTTCAGAGACTATAAATACACTGTAGTGAAAAGCCTTGCCCAGGGAAAAAGCTGACAATCAAGTGATGATTTCCTGAATGCTTACATCTACTAACATCTATGAAGAGCATTGGAACAAAGTCAGCCTGTGCCCAGCTGTCTGGAGATAAGGGCAGTCACTTCCAGCCGGGAGAAATGCTAACAATGCCTTTAGGGAAGAGACCTTGTTTTGAGAAGGCACATTCCTAAATATCTCCTAGTTCAAACAAGGCTTAATCCAAGCTGAAAGGTGGTTTTACAAAAGTGAAAACCAGAGCTTAACACTTTTTGAACGCTGTTTGCACAGTTGGTTCTGGCTGTCATTTAGGTTTTAGATAACCTGGGTAACATCATAGCATGCTACAGAGACTAAACCCTAATGCAACTTGTTTCCTATGTTAACATCGTCATTCACAGAGGACTAAATCCTGTGTTCTTAATGGACACCCAGAGGGGGCAGGCTTGATGGCTGTGACCTCATCCCAAGGAACCAACTGTAACAAACTGTCTACATCTTGCCAGTAGACAACACCCATATGAAAAATTTTAAATTTGGAACTGTTGTCTAGTAATGCAGTGACCGAAGTGATTCATTAAAAAGAAGCTGTTCTGTATAAAAACGGGATCATGTACATGACTGACATTTTTTGCTAGAAATATGCCCACACCATTACACATTTAGTAAGAATGCAGCCCACTGCACCCTCCCCTCCAACACAAAGGGATCTATTATTTCAATCTGCTGCCACCACACTTGCCGTAATGCCTGTATCTGCATTCCATGGTGAATCCCATAGAAACCATTAATACCATTCAGCCAAGCGAGCAGATGGCCCCCTTTTACTTTTACTGGATCGGAAAGAGATTCCACATCGGAGCGCCTTTTGTAAACCAGGCTAGACTTGGATAAAGCAAGACAATAGTTTCCCTCCCTCCCCCCCACTTTCAGACCACAGCATTCCCCTAAAGAAAACAAGGGGGGTTTGCGTGAGAACTGGTGGAATTCCTTTGTGCGAGAAAAGCAAACTCCTGCAGTCCCAGCCTCCCGTCCCAGGCGCCAGCATCACCACGGGCCCTCCCTCTCCAACTCCCTCCCTCCAGCCCC
>NW_010422931.1:0-454 GCF_000710305.1 Buceros rhinoceros silvestris
TGCTCGGAAGGCGGAACGTCTCCTTCGGTGTGGCCGCGGACCGGGAAAGATTAAATTAAATCTAACAACTTTATTTTAAAAAAAAATTTTATATGAGAAGAGGCACTAGAGTTGACGATAATTAGGTTAAAATTTAATTTTAAATGAAGTTAAATAGCAGAGTGTGATTTTCCGTTTGAAGGGAACGGGAGGAGGGAAACACCCCCTGTGAGTGGTGCCTCTGGATTATTGATCCTTTCTTGATGGCGGGGAAGGAGCTCCAAACCAATCCAGACCGCTTGTTGTAGCCATCGGTCTGGGGATTATTGAACCACGGAATCACATGGGTTGGAAGAGACATTCAAGTCCCCCCGTTCCCCAGCACTGCCAGGTCCCCACTGTCCCCTGTCCCTCAGCTCCACCTCCACACGGCTGGGAAACCCCTCCAGGGATGGGGACTCCACCACTGCCCTGG
>NW_010422931.1:618-7966 GCF_000710305.1 Buceros rhinoceros silvestris
GGGACACCCCTGCACATCCCCAACAGGACATAAATGGCTCCTCAGGGACAACCTCAACCTCCCCTGCAACAGCTGGAGGCCGGTTCCTCTCGTCCTGTCACTTGTTCCTGGGGAGAAGAGATTGACCTTGGCCTTGTTGAACCTCAGCCCACTAGCCTTGGCCCATTAACCCAGCCTGTCCAGACCCGTTTGTGGAGCCTCCTGACCCTCCAGCAGATCCACACTCCTGGTGTCATCTGCGAACTATCTGAGGGTGCCCTCGAGATGTGAGCCATGGAGAGCACCACTGGTGACCATTGCCAACAGGACTGAGCTCCATCCCCCACCAGTCTCCTGGTCACTCTGTCACAGGAGAAGACGAGTTTTGTGAAGCAGGATCTGCCTTTCCCAACCCCGTGCTGACTGGGCCTGATCACCCGGCTGTCCTGTACACGCCATGTGCAGGAGTGCCATGTGATGGCACTCAGGATGATCTGATCCATAACCGTCCCCGGCACTGAGGTCACGCTGACAGGCCTGTAGTTCTCTAGATCCTCCTTCTGGCCCTTCTCGTTGATGACTGTCACATTTGCCAACCTCCAGCCAGCTGGGCCCTCCCGGTTAGCCATGAGTACCTCACCTTCTGAGGATAGCTCTCTGCTATCAGGCAGGTCATGCAGCCCAGAGGTCCATCGCTGGATGGGTAAGCTCAGGTGAAATGGGTCCTACCTGAACTACAGCTTTTCAGACCATTAGAAGCTCAGCGTGAGGTTTCCAGAACTGACTTCTGAAAACTGGCCTAGACCCACATTCAACAGCGTATTCTGTGCCAGGTAAGGCAACCCGGGAGCACGTCAAAGAGCCCTTCACGATACCTAACCTTGGACATTGGTCATCGCTGCTGGCATTTCCAGTGACATTTGAATCGCTTTAGAGTATTCAACATATCTGCTGGGAGATGCAGTGGAGAACCATCCTTCCAGAACATTACCGGAGACCAGCTGAGAAGCCTCTGGGTGCCTCAAAGAGGGCTGTCTGTCAAGTTGTTCAAGTCCTAAATTTCTACATCCGAGCTAGTCGTAGAGCCCTTTGCCCTGCAGCTGAAGGTGAGGACCCGATGTCGTCGTAGCCTCCCTCAGAAGTCCAAAACGTGCAGGAAGGTCAGGGTGTAGAAATGCGAAGCTGTTTGCTGTGGGCTGGGCAGAGGCGTGTTCTCGGGTTCAGAGCTCCGATTGCCAATGCACCAGGAAGCCTTTCCTGTCTCGTGCGGCTTTGTGTGACAACTGTCACAATTCCACAAGGAGAACCCTCCAGGAGGTTTCTAAGCAGCTCTCCCCCTTCCCTAACTGTTACCACGGAGAATAAACCCAAAGGGACTCATTTCAGGTGGGTAAGGATGGTCCTTCCCCTACTCTCCACCGAACAGCGGCGGAGTGGGCGCTCCTCTTTGGAAGCGGTTGCAGTGTTGTTGTGGGAGCTTGGCTTTCCTCTCGAGGTTTTCATTGCCGGTCCAAACATGGATGGTGTTTAACTGATTTTAGGCTGGATGTCTACACGTCCTGTTCTTCTGTATGAGGCAGCAGGTCTTGTGCCTGCTGAGCTGAGTCCTTCCAGAGCATGGCTGATGTTCACCAAAACCGTTCATCCAGAGCAGAGCAGATGAGCCGCATTCGGGCAAGGTTTCTCGCAATCAAGGGAGTCCAGATAACCCTCGTGGATGCAGACACCTACCCCCCAGGTGTCGACACTAACACTCGTGTTCTTTCTCCTCACCGCCCCCAACTGACAGCAAGACCGTTCACCTCTTCCATTCTGCTTATCCATGTGGAAGGTGCACAGCTGCATGTTACCGAGCTTTATCCAGGCTGGCTTTGTCCATGTCCCAGGTCATTGTGTCCGAACCTGTAACTCACTAAGGGTTGTGAACCCTTTTTCTACCAGAGAGCAGCCCCCTGAAAGCCGGCAATTTACTGGCCTGCTTTCGCAGAGCTTCCTTTACTTCCTTGTTTCTCAGGCTGTAGATGAGAGGATTGACCAAGGGAGTGAGAATGGTGTAAAAAACAGAGAAGAATTTGTTTGTAGACATTTGCACATCACGATGAGGAATTACATAGGTGGTTAATATTGACCAGTAAAAAAGAATCACCACGGTCAGGTGTGAGGAACAAGTGGAAAAGGCCTTTCTCCTTCCGGCGGCAGAAGGGATTCTCATGACCGTGGTAATGATGTACAGGTAGGATGAGAAGGTCAACAGAAAGGGGGGCAGCGAGCACACTCCCGCCACCACAGACGTGACAAGCCCTGCCACGTGAGTGTCACTGCAGGACAGTTTTATCAACGGGAATGAGTCGCAGAAAAAATGCTCGATTTCGTTGGGCCCACAGAAATCCAGACGTGAGATGAGGGACGTCAGTATGGAGTTGGACAGGAAGCCACTGACCCAAGAGGCGGCACCCAGTCGGAGGCAGAGCTTGCCGTTCATCTGGGATGGGTAGTGCAGGGGTTTGCACACCGCTAGGTACCTGTCATAGGCCATCACTGCGAGGAGGTAGCACTCCGAGGCGGCTAAGCAGCCGAAGAAATAGTACTGTGTCAAACAGCCCCCCACCGAAATCCTTCTGTCCCCACCCAGGTAGCCAAGCAACATCCTCGGCAAGATATCGGAGCTGTAGCAGATTTCCAGGCAGGCCAGATTGCCCAGGAAGAAGTACATGGGGGTGTGAAGGTGCTCGTCAGCCACCACCAGCGCAACGATGAAGGTGTTCCCAGTCACGGTCGCGATGTAGACTGACAGGAACACCAGGAAGAGGAGAGAATCCAGCTCGGGGCCATTCCCGAATCCCAGGAGGATGAACTCTGTAACAACCGTCCCGTTTTTCCCCTCTTGCCTCATCATAGCTTCTGTTCCAGGGAAAAAGTGGGAGAGGCGAGCACCAATGACGACCCGGATGGTTCAGGCTCCAGTAACGGAAGTTCCTTCACAGAGCAGAGAAGAAAAGAGTAGAAAAGTCTCTGCACTGTCAGCCTCGACACCCGGTTTCCATGGAGATTTCTCGCGTACTAGGGTCACCTGAGGGAATACTCCACACACTGAGCGGAGCACTTACAACTGAAGTGCTGCCCGTGCTGCTTCTCGGGCACGAGGGTAATTTCTAACAGGTTTCCAGTCCCTGCAAGCAAATATAGAAACAACTGCTGTTGTTAGAGGCCATCACAGGTTCTGACACTCCTTCCTGTGGTGAGAAGAAGTGAGAAGAGTTTGGTCTGATTGCTGAGGTAGAGACACCCATAGTGACATCTCTGCGGTGGTGACATCTCCTGATGCCTGTTGTGCAGTCACCGTATGGAGTATGGGGCATGTCTGCAGACACCCTTATTGGAAGGAGGCTGGAAAAGAATCCAACCCATGGAAATTAAGTATGGAGAACATCTATAAGAACCATCTCAGCACGTTTGCCCTGCCAAAACCCCACCAAACACACAGACATCACCTTCTGGCTGTCTCACCCATCAGTCTTGTCGATGGGTGGAGGGAAGGATTCCGGGCTGAAGGTCTGTCATTCGCCCTAAACCAGGCAGAGAGGATGGTCTTGTGGAAGCGCCTGTTTCTTGTCACAGAGAACAGGGGTGTTAGCTGCCAGACCCCCACTCAGAAAACCCTGAGATAAACCCTCCTGCTTGTTGTAGTGCTCTTTTCGATGCTCCTCTCACCCGTGTGGAATCACCTCACCCCATGGATTCCTTACAAATCCCGTTTTCCAGAGCTCCCTTTTCGAGCCCATTCACCTGGCCACACAAATTGCAGCCATGACCCTCTGTAGACTGGGAGCGACAGCCTTCAGCCCCCGGGTTCCCTCTATCACAAACACAGCTCTGGCGGGGTCTTTCAGCCCATTGCCTTCCCATGTCCAGCATTCGATTTCAGCAGTATCTATTTAAACCCTCTTCAGTGGGGTTAATGTCACCTAACTTGGAACTTCTGCACCTAAGATGCTCACCTCGGACTCCTCCTTGTAAGTCCACGGAGAGCAGCAGGCACTTGGGACTCTACTTGCTTTGTACGAGCTCAGTCATCGAAGGGTCTTGTCTAAGTCTTTCCCTCGCCAAGGGCAGGAGTTGAGATGTTGGCTCAGAAGTCACATTCTGCCCTGCACACCATGCCTCCTCCTTGATGTTGCTCATGACATTTAGGTGCTATAAGGTGAGCTGACACTCGAGCAGTGAAGGCGATGTAATGAAACCCACCCAATAGTTTATGTCCGGACCACCTGTGGTGGCAGGTCTCTTTCCACAGAGCTAAGTTTGAAATTATCTTTAAACTCTCAGTCTTTCCAAACCCCAGTTTTTAGCCAATCTGCCAACATCTGACAATAGAAAGCATTGAAAGTGCGTCCTGTTTCTGCATCAACCAACAAACCTTTCAGACCAGCGCTGTCTCTTACCTGGACCCACTGAGCTATTGAAATCCAATTAGAAAATCTTCCACTTCTCAAGTTTTGTATCGTCTTTATTTTCCTGAAGAGCTGGATTTCTCGCGGAAGGAAGAAATACTGCTGCTTGTTTGGCAAAGACCTTTCTCCCCTAAATAATTCCCATGTTTTCCTTTTTTTTACGCAACTCTTGCATTGTGTCAGGAAGCCCGTTCCTCCGTTCACCCCACTCCTTAAAAACCTTCTCAGAGCTGAGACCAGCGAATCACCCCGGGGGATAATCAAGTAAACAAAACCCTTGGAGAGGATGTTGTCATCCACCTCATATGCACATAATTAACCATTCTGTTCCTTTGCACTGGTTGGAATTTGGGTTTTCTTAGCCTGCTTTTGGTTACTTTTGGGTCTGGATGGAATTATATCGGTGGGATGTCAGCCAGGTGAAATGTTATGGTGATAGTTGTCCTTGTTACCCAGTCAGCTCTGGGTTCTGCGGGTGAGTTCAAGTCTAAAACTGGCTAGGGCCCTCGTTCAACACTGGGCACCTACCCGAGTGCCAGCTCTTGCAGTCACCCCTCGAGATGCTGCTCGACCACCTTCTTCTGCAGGATGGCTCTGTTCCTAGCTGTGGTACCACGAAGGAGATGAGTGCCCAGCTTCCCAGCTTGCATCTGCAAAGGCCGGGTAGACTGCGGTTTGTTGGTCGATGTTCAGTCTCCAAGGCTTGATGACTAAACACCTCTTGGCAAAGCACAACTTTGCACCAGCTTGGTGAGCCTCAAAGAAAAAAGTCACAAGACCCTGGGGAGGTTCAAAGTGAAGCCCCCGAAGAGCAGACGGGGCAGTTGTGTCGTGCAAGCACCGCTAGATGGGAGTGTAGGCCAACCGACCTGGAAGAGCAGTCTCCATCCCAGAGGCTTGGGCTGGTGCGGGGGAACTGCGGAGACTGAAGGTCATCCGTTTTTATTGGTAACAGCAGATGGACTAAACCAGCAAAATCTGCCTGTTGACTTTCCCATGGGATAGTTCCCCACCATGATTGTTCTATGATAGAAGTAAACCGCTGATGTTCATCTGGACAAGCTCAGCCGTGCCGTTGGGTGTGTCATCTAGAGGCTTTTGTCTGGAGGACAAGACATGCCAGAAGACAAATCTCTGTTCTTGGTCTCACTGAGAGAGGTACCCTGAGTGTCTGGGTGGTTCTGGATGCCCAGGAGTCTAGTCAAAGCAGTCAAATGTTCAAAAGGCTGGATTTGGGTGAGATGGCTCTAGCTTCCAAGTGTCCAAGGAGATTTCTGTCGTCCTTTTTTAAATCTGAGAACGGTCACAGCACTTACTCAGGAGGTGAAATACTTGAGTTCTAGCTGCCGCGTAGCTCAGGCACGATTCATCATGGGTTCTCCTCCAACTCTCTTGATGAGTTCTGCCGTGGGTGGAAAGCAACATAAAATTCCTGAGTGCTGGGAGGGACTCGGGCGGGGCTGTCTCTATCCGCAGTGATGTTCTGTGCACATTGTGTTTGGTGTAAAACACACTGTCTGCTGCCAGGGAAAAAAGAGTAGGTGACCGGGAGGAGCCTTTGCATCTCGGGTGGGTACCTATGTTTGGGCGCATGGAAGGCTTATATCCGCTGCTCTTGAGAATTCAGGAGGAGACACCAAAAGGGCGGTTTTCTGAACTGTGATTCTTCAGAAGCATTCATGCAGAACCACAGAATCCCAGCGCTGAAGTGCTTCTGGATGTTGTTTTAAACGGGTGTCCCACCCCGGGTGTCCCACCACCAGGTGGTAATTTAGGCTAAGTAAATACCAAGTATTGGATGCTGTTTTGTTAAACACGGGTGTCCCACCAGTATGTAGGTCAAGAAGCATCTTGCCAATCCAGATAACATCTTCCTGATGGATTCGTTAGAACTTCCCTTTGCTTTTGGGCAACTCGCCTGATGTACAAGGCAGACAGCCATGGTGAGCATCAGCAGTAAGCAGGCCCCAGAGACAGGTAATGGACATGAAAGCTCCCGGGCTGTCCAGAAGAGGAATTTCAGCTTCTCACTTCACCCATTAGACATGGGTGGAAATCTTTGCAAAGAGAAACTCAAAGAAGACCATGTAACCACAGAGCAGGATTTCTGCTTACCTGAACCTGAAGGTAAAGACTTCACAGAGTTTATTCAGACCTGACACTGAATAAACTCAAGGTAACTTGGCTTCAAGAGAGCTTCGCTCTTCCATGAAACTCAAGCTATATCATCCATATTGAAAACCAGATTAATTTACTTAAACCTGTGTGACCAGGGTCATTTCTGGTTCATTTGGGTTTCCTGTCTCGCCTGGATTTTGCTCAAGGAGGATTGTAGGTCTTGTGTCACATCTGCCATTGGTCTGCAGAAATCTCAGGCAGAACAAGGTCTAAGGTCAAGTAGCTGCACCCTGCCCTCAGCTCTGGAATCGAACAGTTAACGGGGCGGTTCCTACCATGTGGACCTGTTAGACACCACATGACTGTGGTGTCTAAGCTCCCACCCATGGAGATTTGGTCAGTGTGGCCTGGAGAGCTGCTCACCTGATCAACCCACAGTGGGATTGAGGTGCCAAATAAAGGAGTCAAATACCACCTCGTGTTCCCCAGGGTAAGAACACGAGACATCCTCACCACAATGGTGTGCCATAGGACCTATGGGAGAGCCCTCTGGAGTGACAGCCGGAGTTCTGATGGTTTGGGGCATCTCAAGTAGTCCTAGATGCCTGTTTGGGCAGTTTTAATTAAGCTCCTTGCTCAAGAGACCCCCAGATTGGAGACTCCTGAAATCAGGTGCTTGAATTTCGCGGTCACTTACTCGTGAGAACTCAGTTCATTATTTGCAAAGTGTTTTTCATGGATAAAATGGCATGTTCAGCATTTGGCAAGCTTGGGAAAGAAGTGTCTGTTGAGCCTCAGCC
>NW_010422931.1:8070-11291 GCF_000710305.1 Buceros rhinoceros silvestris
GTCCAAAGAAAGATTGTGGGGTTTTTCCCTTCAGTTGAGGAGCAGCAGGTCAGTCAGACGAGTGCACTGACCCCAGTGATGACACCGGGTGCTCACGCTGGGTGCTGTCTCTTCTCCATCCAAGATCACCAGTGCTCGGTGTGGGAAACACAACAATTGGTAGAAAGATACACGTTTCATGTGAGCAGACTCGTAATTGGAATCATTTCTCTTTGTGGTCAGACAAAAAAATTAAAGACAAGATTTTCCGAAAAAAAAATACGATGCTTCAACCTTTTTGAATTTCTGTCCCGTTTTTATCCTCTGCCTGATATTTGCCACATGTTTGGCACTGAAGCAATGGCCAAAAGCACTCGAGGGATCTGTAGTCTAGACCAGACCGTGCTGAACACTCTCTCCAGTGTAGACTGAGGAGAAAGCACTTTGGGGGTTGCTATCTGCCAGGACATCCATGCTAATGGTCATTTTGCACCATGGCTTGGCCTGCTCTTTGACCCCAGGGCGCTGGTCCCTCCTCTGACCCTCACAGCACACCATCTCCGTGTCCCTATGCAACTGATGCAGCAATTTGACCAGTCACAGGAGCAGTTGGGTGAGCTTTTGGGGAAAAAAATATGGTTTTTTGGATTTCCTCAAAAAACCTCTGTAAAACCAAAATGTAAGCGCAACTCTGGAATAATCTTGATTAAACTCAAACCAGCTTTGTCATCTTTTCGTATTGGTTCAGCCACTTAGAAATCAAGAGCCACAGGAAGAAGAAATCTGTCTTGTGGCAGTAGCTCGGGCTACCTTGGAAGCTCCTGGGAAGAAAAGGGAAGAATGTTCACCTCATCTGAAGATGGATGGTGTGAATGAGACTTGCAGGCATCACCGACATGCTGGGAGAAAAGGGACACTGGGCTTTGCTCACGTGACAGTACAGCACGGGTCAAACCTCGCAATCTCTGGCAGGTATTCTGGCTCCTTTGTGGACAGAGATCCTTATTCTAAACCCAGCAGTAGTGCCACTGTCCCTTCACCAATTCTTTGGGGCCCAGCAGGAACCTGAGCACTGTAGGTGCCAGGGGTAGCTGTGCCAGAGCAGGGAATGTGGGGTTCCTCAGAACTCAGCAGAAAGCCACAAACACCTCTTCCGTATGTGACTCACCTTGTTCCCAGATATGGGACTCAGTCAGGACGGACAAGACACTCTTTGGAGGCGCTTATTTCTTTCCAAGGGCTGTCGAAAGCTCCTAGGGGTGAGTCACAAATTCAGAGAGCTGACCTTAAGTATGGTAAAATTAGTATGAGAAACATTAATTTGAACTAAACTCCCTTCTACACTCCCTTCAGATCACCGTTCTTTCTAACAGCGTTGGGTGTACACGCCCGGGTTTGGTAGCAGGGTGACCTCCATGAGGAGGAGCTGTCCTGTGCTCCGCAAAGGAGCCACTGCAGGACACGTCAGCCAAGCTGATGTCACCTCTGTGAAAGCACGTTCCAGAAAGGGCAGAAAAAAATGGGCAGGCTGAGGAGCCACTACAGCTTCATCTGCAGAGACAACCTTGCCAGAGGTCCCCTGGCAGCTGGGGCATAACCTATAAACGCAACATTTCTTTCTCTCTTTTCAGAAATACTTTCCCTGCTGAAATGTAGAAACCTCCTAAACAAGAAAATTAAAAGAACGTGGTGGAAGAAAAAAAGGTAGATAACTGATGCCACTGAAATGTTTTGGAATGCCTCGTGCTGGATGAGCTGGTGAGGGTTCAGGAACAAGCCAAGTCTTGACAACCAGGGTGAGGATGTCGGTTAAAGACCAGTTTCTCCTGTTTTCCAGAGAATCTGGCCCCAAGGAGGTTGAAGGAGTGTATGAGTCAGAGGTTCGGGGAAAACAGGGTCCTCTCTGATCGGCCTTATGCGGTGGCTGATGAGGCAGGCGTGGAGTCCTCAGGGCAAGGCAGCTGTCAGGAAGCCAAGGGAGGGGTGTTCAGGTCTCAGATGCCTGCTGTCTTCTGGTGGATCATGGCTAGATGAATCCCTGCAGAAGACCACAGCCTCTTCTGTGGATTCCAGGATACCATTCCAGGATTCTCACGTATGTTGTGAACTTTGGACTTACGTTTTTTTATATTATGTGTGTGTCTTAGGCTACTTTTTCAACAACTGGAGATAACAACGATGCATTGCTCTTCATGAGGACTTGGTCCAACAATGACAGTTCCAACCAAAGGAGAGCTGTGTGGGCTGGAGCTTGACACATATCCACCAACACCAGAGACTTCGAACCATGAGACAACCTGTTGATGTATCTCAAGCCATCTCTTCATTTTTTGGTGAGGTGGACCAGACTCCCCTTGGTGCTGTCTCAGAGGTTGTGACTTGATGTGTGCACCTCACAGCTTGGTGAAACCAGACCCAGAGATGCTGTGGATGGGCATTTCTCTCTACTTCTAGACAGTGGCAGAGGAACTGTAGTTTTTGAGCACCCATGTCACGAGTTTGTGTGCATTTAACTGTCAAAACCACTCTCTTCAGCAGAGGGGAACTGGTACCTTGATCTCAGACACATACAATCTTTGCAGTGACCCTTCTACAGGACCATTTCCATTGAACACCCCTCTGGGGATACCTGCAGAAGAGTGACAGCAGGTCAGCGAGGGGCAATGGGTGGTCTGGATGAGTATTGCAGAGCTGGGGGAGAGCGGAGCGGACAGTACTTCAAGGACTTGCTCCAGACTTTGGGATGGGGCCTTTGGGAAGAGGATATGACACTGAAAGCGGGAACCTGGACACCCACTGAACAGAGCTGGAGGAATGGGCTGGAACAACTGGGACCTGCAAGCTGTCATCACCAGGGAGAAGATGCTCTTCATGGCTGAGGAGCACCAATTATTTTCTGGAAAGCCAGAGAAAGGGTCTGGTGGAAATTCAGGGGTCGCAGGGGCAGTCTATGAGGCTCCGCTGAAGCAGTGGGGTTTGCTGGTGTGAGGATCTGCTCTGGGGCAGAGAAACTCTATGTGGAACATCTGGGTACCACCCCTACAAGGCTGGACTGCTGGGGGCCTGCAGGCTTGGCCAGAGGGCTGTCAGGGCAAGGGAGGTGGTGAGGGCTGTGTCTCAGGACTGAGCAGCAGCTCCTGAGCCTGGGGCACACGGGCAGGAGGGCAGCCCCAAGCCCCAAGGCTGGGGTAGCAGTGGGGTGCAGGCCACACGGACACACCTTTCGGTGACCCAAGGTCAAT
>NW_010422931.1:11303-15671 GCF_000710305.1 Buceros rhinoceros silvestris
GTGGGTGGAGGGCCACACGGACACACCTTTGGCTGACCCAAGGTCACTGTGTGGCCACTGCAGCCTCCCAGGAGCCCAGGTGTCCCCTGTGCACATCCCACACCAACCAGAAAGAAGCCTCAGGCAGGTGAGGCCGGAGAAGGTCCTGCTGTTGATCAGCACCCAGCCCCGTTCTTTGAGAGGACACATCGCAGAGGCTGCTGGGTGAAAGCACTTGTTCTCTCCTTCATTTTCCTGTAACCATGCTCTGAAGTTCTGCTCTGATCAGCCCCCCAGGAGGCCACTTAGACCTGCTGCAGCAGCTCCAACTCTGACCGCCTCAGGAGGCCCCATTAAAACTCCAGGAAACTTCTCTCCCGCCACTGCCCTTCACACACAGGAATTTTTACCCAAGGGCTTGACAGACCGAGCAAACTCAAACAAGTTTTTTCTCGCCGCTAGTTTTTCATACAGTCATCAGGTGGCTAATGGGAGAAAGAGTCTTTGAGAAAGAGTTTTGCTAGACTTCAAGTTTTTAATGAGCAGGTGATGCAACAGGGGATTTCTTGGTTCTTACTCAGGCCTGAGGATATAAAATCTTCAGCTGGTAAAACCACCCGCTGGCTCAGTTAGGGTGAAAAACACATTTAATACCAAAAAACAAGACATGCACACAATTACTCAGAGAAAATATCGCATTTTCTATCAGTTTGAAGACGGGGTTTCAAGCTCGCTTGACTATAAGACCCACTGACACAACCAACCCTGGCCGCGTTGCTGGAGATGGGCGTGTGGTTAGAAGGTGATGTGAGCACCATGAGATGAGAGGACATCAAAGGTGGGGTTTAGTGGTGGAACAGGCAGATATTAGGCAGGACAAATACGAAGCTGATGGAAAAAATACTTGATAGGTGGACAGGCATTTGGATTGGTGGAGAAAAGGGCAGCAAAAATGCGGTGGGTAGTGAGCTAGCTAACGTGTGAAGACCACAGAGGAGTGTCACACACACACAGACTAGTTTTTCTTTCAACAAATGAAAAATAGGATTTCAGAAGCGTGGGGAATATTGGCCAGATTCCGGTCAATTTTAGGAAAACATTTTTGGCGACTAAATTAATGGATTAAAATTCAGGGAAAACGTTGAGGTTTACCAGGTTTGTAAACTTCTCATTTCCAAACAGCAACTCACCACTTGGAAACAGGTCAATAAATGTATTTAAAATAAAACCTGAATTTTAGGATATGGAGCGGGTACAAACAGTTTGCTTCAGGATGACCGACAACAACTAATCACAGCCCAGAATTAAATGGGGCAGTGATCTGACTTGTCCTTGTGAGGAGAGGCAGGTGGAGGGACTAGGTTTCCACCTACGGCCCCTGTCATGCTGCTTCCTCCAGCCCATGGGAGGGAACGTTGAGCTTGCAGTGCAGCTCGTTGGAAAGGGGGATTTTCATGCTCTTTCCAGAAGGGCTGCATTACTTTTTCTTTCCTAGGTCAGGTTCTCTGACCTGAGGAGGAATACAAGACTTAAAGGTCTTGCCTGAAGCAGAAGGAGAATTCGGTGGGCTGTGTTTAGTTTCTTTGTTTGATTTTGTTTGGAGGGGGAGGATGTATCAACAATCACCAGCAAACGGGAGTTTTACTGTTTTCTGAAATTCCCAGCTGTCACTTCAGACGTGTTTGCTCCTCAGGAGGAAGGTCTCCATGTTCTCCTAAGGAGTAATCTGCACTAAGCTCCTCTGCGGGAAACTAACTGCAAGCTCCCATCACAGGTACAAAATCGCAGAATCTCAGAACCCTTTCTGTTGGAAAAGCCCTTCAAGTTCATGGAGCCTTCCAGTTCCCCCAGCACGGCCAGGTCCCCACTGACCCCTGTCCCTCAGCTCCACCTCCACATGGCTGGGAAACCCCTCCAGGGATGGGGACTCCACCACTGCCCTGGGCAGCCTGCGACACGCCTGCACAACCCCAACAGGACAGAAATGGCTCCTCAGGGACAACCTCAACCTCCCCGGGAACAGCTGGAGGCCGGTTCCTCTTATCCTGTCGCTTGTTCCTGGGGAGAAGAGACCGAACCCCCTGGCTGCACAGGGGCAGGGTCTGGAGCACAAGGGCACTGCGGAGAGGCTGAGGGACCGGGGGAGTTGAATCTGGAGCAAAGGAGGCCAGGGGAGACCTTCTGGCTCTCAAGAACTCCCTGACAGGAGGTTGGGGTAAGGTGGGTGTCGATCTCCTTTCCCTGGTAATACATGCCAAGACAAGAGGAAACAGCCTCAGGATGCACCAGAGTACCTTTAGGTTGGATATTAGAAAAAAATTATTTACAGAAAGGGTTGTGCAGGTGTGTCCCAGGCTGCCCAGGGCAGTGGTGGAGTCCCCATCCCTGGAGGGGTTTCCCAGCCGTGTGGAGGTGCTGCTGGGGGACGTGGTTTTGTGGTGGGCTTCCCCAGTAGGTTCAGGGTTGTGCCCCTGGAGGGGTTTCCCAGCCGTGTGGAGGTGCTGCTGGGGGACGTGGTTTTGTGGTGGGCTTCCCAGATAGGTTAATGGTTGGACTCAAAGACCTAAGGGTCTTTTTCAGCCCAAAGAATTCTCTGAATCTGTGTTTCAAACACATTGTTACTCCACCTTTATTACAAAAGCTTGTCAAGTCTTCTGTCTGTCCCAGGGACACTTGTTCTTCATGGCCCAGAGTGCTGAAGGGAGCAGCGGAGTGCTCAGGGAGGGGGCAGAAGTGCTGCCTCGTTGTTCCGGGGGAAAGGGTTGTGCTGGCAGAAGGAACATCTCTTTTGTTCCTGATGCCCTCGTTGGGAGCTGGGGTCACCCTCAGTAGAGGTTTTGAGGAAAGGGTTTAACGCTGTCAGGGTAAGCCAGGTGGGGATGAGAGTGGTACTCAGCTCCAGGCGCTTGTTGTGGTTGTCTGAAGACACACTGGGGCCATTGAAAGACCCTCTTTTACAGCCAAGCCCTTAGAACAAGTCTGCAGAGCTTCGATCAAGGACCTGCAGAGACCTGCATGTCCTTTTGAAGTGGCAACTTGAAGGCTATGCCTTGAGCATCTGAAGCGGCAGCAAGCTCCTCCACTGAGGTGTTTGTGTCCGGATGGAACTCCAATGCTCAGCAGACATGGGGACATCTAAGCCCGGATCTCTTCAGGATCTGGTGCCAACACCCAGGAGACTGTTCACCTCTTGTATCGAGACCCTGCATGTTCCACAGCATTGGTACATACGATGCAGAACCAAGCGGATTCCTCTGTCTTCCTAGAGCATCAGGTGGAGGACACACAAGTCTCTGATCTGGTGCCTGGAGATGCCGTTTCTTAGGCAGCCAAACTCCACTCATGTTCTTAGAGCAAGTGTTGGGTTAAAGGGCTCATGGTCAGACGCTCGGTGCTATTGCACAGATCGGGGTTGTCCGGCTGGAGGGGATGAAATCTTCCTGAGACCTGGGGTTTACAAACGCGTGGCCAACTGATACCATCAAGGTCTCATCCCCTGAAATCCTTCCTGTAGCCAGGAGTTTGTCCTCCGCACCTGGGCCATTACGCAGACACTTCAGAGGACCTTTATGCTGTCCTCTGTGGTGCCAAAGGCAGACACAGCACACCGAGGTGTCACATGGCTTTTCACCTCACTCAGCAGGGAACTGCTGTCCAGGCTGAGACTGAAGGTGGTGGATGTCTCTCTAAAGAACCACAGCACCTAAACACAAAAGCCACTGCGCCCCACAGAAGAGTTGGGGTTTGGTGCCTAGATGTACGTAGACATCCAGTGCTGTTAGAAATGTCCATCCTTCACAGGCTGAAGGACCTGCAGCAGCCCGGTTCTGCTCTGGATCCACAGGCAAAGGCTGGCTAGGACACGGGAGGTGTCTGTAGAAGGCTGCGTAAACGCAAACCCATTGTATCACCATTGACCGGAATGTGACTCCTGAAAAGTGGCTTGAGACAGAAAAGCATTTAGCAGCCCTGGGAAGAGAAGGCACCTGCTAAAGATCATTGTCCTTAACGGAAAGAAACGGAGCCCTCCAGAGAGCTGGCTCCACTCAAATGTTGATAGTGCTGTTTTTCTCAGACTTGGCCCACCCAGAATGCAGCACATGCCACCTCTCTTCAGTCATGCAGAAGGTCTGAAAAACAGGAGAGAAATTCGCCTGCCTAAACACAGCCATCAAGTACCCTTTGATCCCTTACCTGATCCAGGGCCCCCCCCATGGGGCTGCCAGGTATGTCTAAAGTCCGGCAGCAGACAGACAGGCTTCTGTACTGGGGGCTGGAGAGCAGACGGGGTGCCTTCAGATGTCTAAATGGGATTGCAGAAGCATCACGCCCTGGAGTGTCCCTCCTTATTTAGACCCACACAATTAACTTCTACATGTGTTAAAGCAC
>NW_010422932.1:0-16870 GCF_000710305.1 Buceros rhinoceros silvestris
GGCCGGTCACTGCGCCCTCTCCTGGCACAGGTGAGCGGTAATCCTTGCCCTTTTCAAAAGCTTTCCTAGCTCTTGCGAGCGATGGTGGTGGGGTTTTTTTTCATGGTTTTCTTACCCTTCCCTACGGTTCAGCCCAAATCAGAAAACAGGAGATGAGACACGCAATGGGAAAATCACTCAGCAGTCCCAAAACCTTTGGCTGTAAATAACTTCAGTTTTTTTTCCCCTGAATTTTATTTCATTTGTGGTTTATTTCTTGTGGAATTAATATCCAAAAAAGAGGAGGTGGAGTTTATGCCCTCCAGTTGTCCTGACTCTCCCCAGCATTACTTCCTGCGCCTGGAATAGACCTGTTTGGAAGGTGGACTCAAGCCTGGCCTTATCGCTGAGCAGGACTTCAAGCCACCCTAGCGTTTGAGGAGGGAGTTTCAGGTCTGGAGATGTGCCTTATCCCTCTGAGCATCCCTTAATTTGGGGTTCTATTTACAATTTGGTACGGATGGTGATCTCTGCTGCTTGCATAATTTAGAAAACAAACCAAAAAAAGGTGAGAGGGAGTCAGCCTCAAAAACCAAAAGTGTTTCCAAGAAATGCCTGCAGAGAGAGTTTGGCGTGCTGATCTTGCTGTATTCCTGTAGGCATAGTGATTGCTTTTCATTTTTACCAGACTGTTTGTGAGTGACAACAGCAATGCTATACAAATTCACTTTGAATTTGTCCCGAGTCAGCACATGCTGCAGGGCCCCCAGTCCTTCAAAACTTGTGCAGCAAGGATATAACCTCTTGCCTCTTCACCAGGTCAAAAATCCCGACCTCAGAACTGGGGTGGGAGCATTCTAGGAAGAAGCGGCCCTTGATCAAGGAAGGCTCCAACTGTTAAAGCCTAGAAATGAAGGTCCTCTTTGAATTTGAAGGACACCGCTTGTTCTTGAGTTACCAGCCTGATATGTCAGTGGAAACTGAGTCTGCACATGGAGCTCAGCTGTATAGGCTACTGTTGCTTCTCCCCACTAGATATGAGCTCAGAAAACAGTTTGAAACAAGGTGTATTTCAACAAAGTCTGTTTTATGCCCACATAGTGTTTCTAGAACTTGTGTATTTTGCAAGCTGGTGTTCATACTGCTTCCTCAAAGGTCTTCAGGTCTTATATTAGGCTGTTTCTAATTATTTCCAATGTTATAAATCCAGTCAGGATACGGAAAGGGATTCACCTAGAACTAAGACTTGTGTTTTAATGTTTGTCCTAGTACCTTCAACTACTCATCAAATAAGTTTAAAAGACTGGCTGATGCCACTTTTTATTTCTAATCTTCTGATCCTGGTGGTCAGGAAGTATCCTGATATTCAGGGTTTCAGCATTTTGGAGGGCTCTTGTGCCAAATTGGCTCTTTACTCATTGCTTTCTTCTCTTACTCTATTCCTTAAATGTTAGGAGTTGCAACAAAGCCTGCTGTCAACTGTTGGATTCGCTTCTAAATACTGACCCACGTCCAAATTTTGTAGTTGGTTCTCTTTATTACAATGGGTGGAAATAATTCTCTGGATCCAAGTACAACTAGATGAATCTAGATCATAATTCTGGGCATTGAACCCCAAAAATATGAAGTTGATTTCCCCTTACCATCTAGTTCTGTTGAATAACAATAGTCCAGCACTAGCCTTTCCCATTAAAAATCTTTTATGAGCCACCTCAAACACTGATGAAGCCTGTAAAGAAAGGGCACAAAAACCTGTGAGGGAACAGCACATCTCGCAGAACCAAAATGGGAGAGGAAGGCAGCAGACTCAGGAAACTTGTCAACAATCCTCCTTTTTTTATTTGTGCCTTATACTCTGGCTTTTGTCTTTTAACCAAGGTGGATTGCTTTGATTACCTGTTGACTCTACCCGTTGTGAAGTTCACGCCAATGGTTTTAAGTGGTGGTTGGGTTTTTTTATTCTAGACAACAGCTTAACCATTGCTTTGTCCTACAGAAGTGTTGTAGGTTCTGTATAGTACTTTTTCAGTGTTGGGATAACTCTGAGGCCAATACTTCTATGCTGATGTAGAAGGAACAAAAGGTTGCTTAATCTCTGCAACGAATCTGGGTTTGGTGTTCTCCCTCCTGAGAGATGGCTCCTTTGTCAACAACCTCAGCAAAAACTAGAGAACAGTGCTGTTGTCTCTTTAGTATGGAAGAGTATAGAGCCTAACTCATTCAGTAGCATCACTCTGTATCTGCATCAAACTAAAATTTTGAGTAGCCTAGAACATTTAGGTTAGTTACTGTCCTGCTAAAATAAAAACCTGAGCTCATGACTGACCTTATGGTGAGACTGTTGAATTACTTGTTTGCTTTTTGGGACTGATTCATAAAATAGGTCCAGAGGAAATAGCCAGGAACACATGTTGTTCATAATAATGCCTTCAGGGACCAGCTCATTTCTTTTTCTCTTCCAGTGGTATTGTCAGGCTTCAGTGTGCTTAAAAACAGATCTGGCACAGAGAGTACAGATAAGTTAATGAAAAGATGGAGAGACTTTTTTCCTCTTGAAGGATGATGATGACATCTAATGAAACCCTCTTTTAAACCGGGATTCTTTTTAACATCCCTTACTGTAGCTTTGAAGAGCTTGCCTGCTTGCTGCAGATCTTGAAGAACAGAAGGTAGTAGCTACAGTTGCTATGTAGTTGCAGGAGAATGAACAAATCTTATATTTATGAAGAACAATGAGCACTCATGTAGTGTCAGGAGAGTCAGCTATAATTCCTTTACTCCCCTCAGTCCTGGGGACACAGCTGGAGCATTGTGTACAATTTGCTGGGTACGTTTCAGGGAAGATGTGGACAATGGGGAGATGCCAAAGGATAACAGGGAGAAGAAGTGTAGAGCTTGAAAGCATAACCTCAAAAGAAGGAGAGAAAAAAAACCTGACTATACTGCAATTAAAATAAAGAAAGTACAGCAATTTTCAAAATATATAGAAAGACTTCTGAAGGGGAAGGGGGAAGGTACAGTTCTCCTTAGCAAGGAGGGCAGAATGGGAGATAATGTACCTAAAGAGTAACAAGAAAGAGCCAGGCTGGACACTTAGGAAAGCTTTCTAGTGGTAAAGGTATTGATGTAGTAGTTTGAAGTATCTGGGAATGTCATAGGGTTCCTTGTTACTAGAGGTTTTTAAGACTAGGGGAGCCAAACATGTTAAAAACAACATACCTCATGCTCAGTTACCAGAAGTGACCAATATTTGCTTAGGATACTTTCTAATAACTGTCTAATGCATTCTTCAAACTTTTTGAGTCATGGGAAATTTATCCACACTGTATTTACAAATCTGAAGCCTTGGAATAGGGAAAAACCTTTATTTTAAGCTAATCTACCTCCTCTATTGTCTTCAGCAAATTTTGGATTGTGTTTGCAGACACCACAAAGACAGTAAACCAGGCAAAGATGCCTGAGGACTTGATGCCCGAGACCTCAGCTGAGATGGGTACTTTGAAATCATGTAAAAGGAAGCTGAGTTAATTAGTCAAAATGTAATTCTCGTGGCGTTTAGCCTACATTAACCCCAGAGGGAAATGTTAGCTGGTTTTCCCAACACTGATGCTTATTAGACCATGAAATATTTTTCCCTCTGAGAGATATTTAGAAGTGAATTGTACAAAGTGCTGGAAAATATAGAGTCCCGTACACTTTGGAGACAAGTTCCGTACAGTCAGGACATCTGAACAGGGTTCACTGTCTTATTTTGTCACAGATTTCTCATGCCCTTGTGTTGATTTTTCCTTTGGGATCTACCATTGGGAAGAGCAAGAAGGGCTGAGATACTCTGGAGGGTCTGAAAGGCTGTGGGACATTGTTCTACTCCTGCTTTCTAGTTTTAAGCTGGTGTTTCATATATACTGTGCATCCAATTTAGCAATAGCGATGCTGAAACAATAGACTTACGCACATAAATACTTGTGTTTGGCAGTTAGTAGTTAGTCTATAACAAAACTGTGGCCAGCAGTTACTCTCAGGTGCTCTGGCAAAGTGCTTATATCTCAGCTGACTCCTGCTGTTTTGCTTTTAGAAGGCAGCATAACATCTGTAAGAGCTCTATAGGAGGTTATTTCCGTCACTCAGACATAGAAGAAGCAGCAATGTAACCTGAATGGTGCCTTTTCTTGCATGTTAGCCTAAAGTAGGTCTCAAAATCCTCTTTGATCAGAAGATAGTAATGCCTGGTCTTTTGCATTATCTATAGAGATATCCTTTCAGGAGCTTACCCAGAGCCCTGCTCCCAGAGCATTTTTTTGAAGCAGCAAAAATTGACCTGGCTCAATTTTTAATGTTTTTCAGAGCTGTGGCGGTGGGTTTTTTGTTCCTTCTTATTATCATGTGGAATACTGCATTCTGATGTGCAGTTTTGATTACTGGCATGGTTAACCAAGCAACAGCACTTACTTTGCTGTTGGTATGCCTTTTCCAGATTACAACTAAGGAGCAGGACTACAGGCTTGCCTTGACTTCTGAGGATGTGCCCAAACATACTCAGACTCTGAAGACATTTAAACAGGGGTCAAGATACGTATCTCAGAAATTACTGTTATAACACACTAAATGCTCCTGACTCAGTCGCTTGAAATCAGATGTTGGAATTTAGACTGATGGGTGATTTCTTCTGCATATGAGTCGGGATAAAATATGAAGAGAACTGAAGAGACTATAAAAAGCATACATATATATTTATATATATAAATATCTAACCTGGTTTATTCTGGCATTCCTATTTGGGAAAGACAAAGCCATGGAACCACCAGAGTGCCTCTTCTGATTTTTCTTGTATTTGTAGATGCAGTACTTCTGGGTATTTGATTTATTTGTCTGCTTTGGGCTATCTTACTTTTATCCTAGCTTTTCACATCTTCCTTAGGCTCTGGTTTGTCTGTACAGTCCTTCAACTTTTGACTGTCTGTCTTACACATGTAATGCAGAGATAGAAGAAGCTGTACGAGGTTTGCTAGCTCAGCATGACACCATACCATCTGTATATGTGACCTTATTAGCTCAGTATACACAGGGTAGGTATTTTTCTTCTAACCATCCAATGCATGACTTGTTATTAATGATATATGTGCTGTATAAAACAGTACCATTAAATTTCTCCCAGCTGGAAGCCTTACTGTGATGTTAACTTAAACACAGTAGGATTTGGGGAGAACTTCAGCCAAGTCTTAAAATAAAATTCTGGAAGCAAATGATCCTATAGCTTGGTGCTAATTTTGTATGACACCCATAGCTGTTGTACCAACAGCTCATGAGCAAAATTCTGAATTTTTGTAGTAAGTACACGCATCCTTCTTAGTGTCACAGTTTGTTTCTTGTGGCACTTGCCAGAAGCCAAGCTAAGCCTGCTATTTCCAAAACTATCAAGCAGAGATTAATGAATCAATAGAGTAAATAACCCACTACTTATTTCCTGAAACAAAGCACCTGTAGTGTAGAAGGGATAGCTGCCTGGCAGGAGGCTGGTGGTGCTTTTAGACACATAATGTTGGGACTGGTAAGAGCTGGGGACAAGTGGATACACAGAGCCAAGTGTAAGTGTGGTTTAGACTATGAGACCTTTTTGTCAGGTATTGGTGCCTCTTCAATGCCTCTTTCAGTTCCTTGATAATAAGCCCATGTTCGTGTGGGATCTGACCTTCTCCTGAAGAAAGCCAAATCACACTCTTTTCAGTCTTGGATGTTTGCTGTTGCTTGTAAGGCTGTTTCTATTTGTGTTGTCCTTAGGGTGTGATGCCTGCAAGGTGGGAATTGCCTTAACCTTGGTTTGTTTGGTGAGAGAATGAAGGCCTGTTTGTCAAGTATGTTCTCTTCCAAACTTCTTCAGCTTTTGCCAGCTTGGTCCTAGCCCTCAGGCTGAAAAGGCAGGTTTGAAGTGAGGTGAGCTATAAAAAATAAAAAACCCAACCCAAATCAAAACCAAAATGCATGGAGTAGGCATGTGAATGGGGGAAGAGGAGGTTTGTTGCCAAGCCTGGGTGGTGTAGAAGGTATTGAGGGTCTGGACCTGTGTTTCTTCAACCCAGGGTATTGCTGAAGTCCTGCACCTCTTGGCAATGCTGTGGCAGGTTGTTGGAGGACAGGGTCTCTTTGTAGGAGCCTACTGGCTATGCCTGCAGTGGAAGAGACAAGTTTTCTCCTCTTTAGGGATTTAGTCTGCCTTGAGCAGAACAGACAATGTGGGAGCTGCGTAACCAGCTGCCGCACACCTGCCCTGCTCTCCACGCAGGCTGCCAGACTGGAGCTTTCTTGTTAAATGGGCATTAAGGTCACTCTTGAAATCAACCTCGCTCTGGAACCGCATGCCTTGCATTTGCAAGGTATTGCTT
Source organism: Buceros rhinoceros silvestris (assembly GCF_000710305.1). NCBI lineage: Eukaryota > Metazoa > Chordata > Aves > Bucerotiformes > Bucerotidae > Buceros > Buceros rhinoceros. The sequence continues at coordinate 6,360 of NW_010422932.1, forward strand.
CCTTGCAGTACCCTAAGGAGCACCCATAGACACAGGCATCCTTAATGTTGATGTTGCGCAGTGTTGGGATAAAAGTGCCTTCCCTTCTTGGAGACTTGAGCAGTATCAGGGTTGAGTCTGTGTAAACTTCGTGTGTTTGAGTGGTTTTGAGAGGAGGGTCCTCTAAGTTCCAGTTCCTGCTTTGGGGAAGTGGAAGCTGCTAAAACAACTGATGATGCTGTTTCTCTGGCTGTAAGATGCAGATGAGAAATGTTGGCTTTCTAGGTAATGAATGGGATTTTTTTTCGTTTAGGAAAACTTTTTAAATGTTTGAAAAAAATATGGAGGGGTTAAAAAGTGGTGTGAAGGTTAATGAGCAAACTTCTATCCAGTCTTTGGCCCTTCATAAGATGGTCGTCTTCAGTGGCATGGCACAAGAGAAGGCAATGAGCTTTCTGCTCGTGTTTTGAGCAGCAAGAAGGATGAGCACAAAATCACTTCTACAGAAGTTTCTCATGCACACACTGTAAAGACAAACTCTGGGAGATAAGGAAATGTAGATAGGGTGTTAAAAAAATCTTCCATTAATGCCTTGGGAGTCACTGTAGTGTGACACAGCCTTAAACATTTGGGTGGTGGGAGCTAAATTACAGAGTAGGGAGGTAGCTCTTAGTTTCTAGCAGAATGTGGATTCTTTGTAGCAAGGTCTTTGCACTATTCTTGTGTAATACTGATCCCTTCTCTTTTAAGACTGCATTTCATGGCAGTCTTCAACAAACCTGAAGCTGAGGCAGCTCTCTGAACAGAAATTTTGGGTAAAATTGCAGAGGAATGAGCAGAGTCAGTTCTGATGAATCCCTTCCCAACGCTGTGGCATGTAGTTGGAATCAGTGGTGAATTCTCACAACAAATCAAGAAGTACTTTGCAAGATGCCATACAGAGCTGTTCCCTGAATGACCTCACTATGCTAGGTCACTGCTACCCACAGATGCCAAACCATGAGTGGGGTTTAGTGGATGGGAGAGGGAGGTAATGTGGAAGAGGGATGTTTGCCCATTGGACCACTGTTGGTCATGGAAAGCTGCTAACGGGCAACTGCCAAGGTTACATGAGAAAGTGTTTTATTTATCATTTAAGCAGATAAATTATTGCTGTGTCTTCCCAAAATGGAGTTTGATTTTTGCACTTTTTTCCTGAATAAAGCTGCCCTTGTTTCCTACCAGGCTATGTGTTGGCAAGTGGAGGAACAGAGCCTGACTAAAGATGTTGGAGCATAAAGAAATGCAGCTATCCTAGAAGGGTACACGGGGTAGTGTTCGTGGTGCTCTATACTTGAGGAAATTGTGTGAATCCATACGTTACGGATGCTGGCATCTCTTAGCAAAGGGCTTATAAACCCTACCAGTCACCTTGATGGCAAGGATTCATTCTGGTTGGTCTGCTGGCAGCACTGTCTGCCTCCAAAGTTATGCATGTTTTCCCCTGTAAATAGTTTCAGTGGGCTCTTTTCCCAGGACCTTTTTGCCTACCACCACCTTTTTTAGTGCTTTTTTAGACCAAGAGCAGGGAGAGGATGTTGTTTGTAGAAATCAGTGTTATAAACACGGCATGTATGCTTATTTTGGAAGATTAACAGTTCTCCCTGTCACTTTGCAAAGTGACTACCTCCCCAAACGTCTTCCTGCTTTGTCCCCAGGAATAGGACAGGCTTGTCTTTCACCCAGCTACTCTGCACAGCTGAGGAGAGAGGAAAGGATTCACTATGAATCATGACTCCTTGCTTCTCCACCCTAGCTCATCCTAGAGCTGCCTGGAGGCCACTCTAGCTTAACACTGCTGGCAAAATTGCACTCCTGCCACTCTTCTTTCCTGCCCTGGCTTGTCCCCTCTGTTAGGGATGTTGCCAGGAATCCTCTGCTACGTATGCATCTGCGGGGGTGATACAAGAACAGCTTTGTGTTCAACGTAGCATTTAGAAGCTGTTTTCCCATTGCTGATGATCAGAGCAACATCTGTCTCCTTGTTTACAAGGATGCAATTGTGAGATGATCAGAAAAGATGGGTTTCTGTGGCTGCCACTTACTATAACTACTGAAATGCATTCCCACACCAGCAGGAAGAATCTCATAATATATAGATAGACCTTCGAATATGTTCTGCATTAGCAAATGATGGAGGCAGTCCAAGCAGCGATAACGAAAGCTAGCCTGATAGAGGACTGCCAAGATCCGTTTAGCTAGAGCTTGGTGATTTAAGCTGGGCTGAATGCTGTCCTGCTTAGGTCTTGGGCACTGAGGTTTGACCTGGGTGTGGACTGCGGATCTCTGCATGCACCACTACTAGTCCTGTCTGGGCTAGCTGACAGACATGCTTGCATCGGCTGTTCCAGTGCTGCTTCCCTCAGTGTGATGCAGACTCTAGAAGGTGGTATCTGCAGCACTGGACCCAAATGTTGTCACAAATACTGGTGTGAGACCCACAAGCTTTGAACTTAGTTTGACCATGTGCACGTAGTTGAGAGCTGCTTGTGCCAAGAGGCCAATTCTGATTGAGTCTCTGGGGACACCTAGGTTTGGGGTACCACTGACAGAGGCCACTTTTATGTCCTGTTACCTGTCTATGTCTGTCATGACTACTGGAGCTCTTTCTCAAAGTGGCACCTACTATTTCTTACTTGCTGTTCCCCATGAATCTTTGTTCTGCTGCTGATTGCCTGGTCTCTGTGCCGCTCTTTCCAGCTTCTTAGTGAGCTCTCACTTGCACAAAGGGATAAGGACAAAACCGGTGGGCTTCACTGAGGTCTACTCCTCAATGCTAGATAAAGGGGAGAATTTTTCAGACCTCTGTCTTTTAATATGCTTGGACAAAGTCTAATTGCGTGGCATCTGTGAGATGTCTGTGTCCATTTTGCATGGCTCTTTCTCTGGACTTGGAGCTCTTTACATGACTTCCTCTTTTTTCAGCATTAGGATTTGCTCCCTTCTTACTGTTCCTTTTCCAGTGTGTGAGAACAGTGCTCAGTTGTTCAAGAGCTCAACCCCACACCTCACAGATAAAAAGGAGGTGTTTTGGGCCAACGATGTCCCTAGGACTAAACCAGTTGACCTATGGCTGTCCAGTTTTCACCCAAGGAAGCATATAGGCATGTCTGGGTAGCCCTATGATAACTACAATACAAATGATCTATAAACTGAAAAAGAAACAGAGCTTTTTCCTGCAGAAAAACAATTTGCCACTATAATGACAGGGAGCAGAAAACAGTGATGCATTGTTCAGATGTTTTGCTAACTTTCAAAGTAAATGTGTATACGCTTCGAGTGTTGATTGCAGAAAGCTCTTGTCAGTGGAGTAACTTATATGCCTGTGTCAGCTCTTCAGGAAGCATCATGTCAGTGGGAGTGTAGAGCCTCCTGAACTCTTAACTCTTTGACCTTACTTAAATTTTCTGAGTTCTCAACAAACTAAGATTAATTGAATGGCTTTAGATATTCAATGGGAACTCACGCTGCAGTGACCTTACTTATTGCCACCGACAACAGCAGGAAGAATAACAATTTTGAGGGTCAACAGAAGCAGCATTTCACCTCTGTGTTAGAAACAGCTGTTGTCCCATGGGTGAGGAACACGTTGGTATATAGAATGAGGTGCTGGTTTTTTTCAGCAGTTTTAGAGGTTTGAATAGATGTGTTTGGAAAAACTAGCAAATTAGTCGACAGTAGATGGAGAAACATAGTTGGCCTCTTTAAAGGTGTTAATTTTCAGTGCAAAGGCTGTACTGTAGTTTGAAGCTTCTTCTCTGTGGCCTGTTTACTTTAAGAGAAGGAAGTATTGGCTAAAGAGAAGGCGGGGTGTTTGGACAGGATGCTAGATGGGAGCTCAGGAGATATTACCTGGATTTTTGAGTTGGCTACTAATGACTCTTGACCACAGGCAAGCCATTAAATGCATCTTGTGCCCTTGTCTTTATCTCACTTACTTGAATCTGAAGCTCTTTGGAGCAGAATCTATTCTTGTTGAATGTTTGGAGAGTGTAGTGCAGTGAATCTATTTTGTGGGCCAAACCTTCGGACACTGCTGTTATACAAGCAGTAGATCATGCTCACTTTTCAACCATGTCATTAGCCTGCAGAAATTCATAACCGCTGAGGCTTCCTTTTCACTGGTTTTACCAGCTGCGTGCTTGGAAGGACTGTGTGTCTAGACATTGGCTGAAGAGCTGACAGGCTACGTGTCATTATCCTTCAAGTATTTGTGCACTTTCTTTTAAAGTGCGTGGCCAGTGCTGGCTGCCTTTTGCCACTGTCATAAGCAAAGTAGGAGCTGCTCATCTAGGTAATGTGTTGTGTCCTTACAAAGTCATTGGCACCGTTTTCCCTGGCATTGGGTTTTTCCTTGGTGCCAGATCCCTTCTGTCACCTCGATGGGTTATGGTGACACCCAGCAGTAATGTTCTCCACAATGCTGATGCTCTCTAGATCCTGGGTTTCCTGGGGTATGTCCTTATAGGTTTTTACTGCTTGTCCCCAGCAGCATACTGTATCACCACCACTTATGCTACGTTTCTTTAAAACTGTTCCTCCAGTCTACCCTGTTCTGCCAATCTGTCTTTATTTCTCTCTCCCTTGCCTGTCTAGACTGTTAACTCTTGGAGAAAGAGGTTAGCTGTGTTAATCCTGTTATAATCAGTCACAGCTTGTCACTTGGTGGGGAATAGTCCCTAAACCTTCACTCACAGGACAAGTTTGATTATATTAGGCAGGCCTAATTACAGGGTGGCTAAGATCTCAGGTGCAACCTCTAAGCACAATAGCAATATACATAATAATTTGGATAGCTGCATATGTTCTGAGGCCTCATAATAACTAGAGGTGTAGCAGGTCGTATTTTGGCTTTCCCCCAGTGTACATTTTGATGGAAGCAATGGGGTGTGCTTGCCCTGTTAAAATTGCTTCTATTATGAGATTTGGTATTTGGAGAAGTGTTTATGGGTGCAATCCCATGTAACACTAGTTTACATTCTCCTGATCTTACAGTAGATACGCCGTTATGGGCCCAAGAATGTTAAAACTTGTTTCCGCAGCTTTGTGCTTTCCAGGCTTCTCAGTAAAAGAGCAACGTAAATACCTGCTACTCTGATGGTTTACTCTGTGCTGTATGAACCTAGCATTAGCTCTGTGGCTGCTGTATTTACTAACAGTGATTCGGGAATGGCATACAACCTGGCAAAATCCAAACTTGCAGCAGCCTGGCACTGAGAATGCAACGGCTGCTGGATTTTGAAGTTGTCTAGGATAGACAGTATCACTGGTGAAAATACCAGCCAGGGAGAAAGAGAGCTGGTGTCAGGGGAATCGCTTCTACTTCAGTCTGTGTGTGGCTGTAAAGGATCAAGAAGTTATGCTGACAGAGCAAACAAAATTTGTCTTGTGCATGCTAAAGATGTTGCTGTCTCAGACTAGGACATCAAAGTTCAGTTTTGTCATTCCAGGTGAATTAAAGAGGAGGCTCACACCCTCTCTTTGTTCCTTGGCTAAGGCCACAGCTGTGGTGTGCTCATGTCTTCCCAAAGAGTATTAAAACTGCCTCTCTTTGTCCTTCTCTGCATTTCGGCTTCTTCCATTCTAGATGTTCCTGAAGGACGTTCAAAGTTCTGGAAGTCCAGGCATGTGTACACATCTGGCTGGAATTATGATACAGAACAATGTTTACTTGTGAGGGATAAAGCAGGACAGCGTCTCTGCCTACTGCCGAGAGTTGAATTTAGGTGTGCAGACTCTGCCCCAAGCTGGAAGTTGGCCAAGGGTGCTAAGGTTAACAGACCTGCTTTTGGGTAAAGTGGTATAATACCTTTAATGATCAGAGGAACTTGGCTTGTTTTCTCTTAAAGTGTTATCATTATGAGGCTTTTTATGCTGTTCTTAGGCTTGCAAGGGGAGGCAAAGGGAGAGCACCATCCTATTACGTAGAAGCTTGGGCGGGGTTAGAAAGGAGGCACTTTTCTCAAAACCTTGGCATGTGGCACAGTCCCGTTCTTCACCCAGCTCGTGCTGGCAATACAGATGTTCCCTGCTGGCATTTCCCCTTCCTTCATTGTCAGTTCATCTTACTGACTAAATCTCATTTCAGCCCTGTAGTTGCATTTTTTCCCGCAGCTTCACTTAAACTTAATATTTAATTGTGCTCTGTGATGAGGGGCCCCTTCAGTACTGGGAAAGCTCCAGCAGGACATTCATCAGGCTCTGTGTCACTCGGTGCTAGGGCAGTGGGGATCTCAACTTCAGATGGTGTTGAAACAAAACAGCTGGCAGATGTTTACTAATTAGTTTCCCTTAAACAGATTTTAAATAATTCTCTTTGGATTAGGGTTTACGCTCTGCCTAAAGTTTCTTACTCGGACTGGAGCACTGAATTCTGCTCCAGTGATGATTTTTCTTGACAGGGCACACTTTTGATTGGATGCATCCACTGAGCTGCACTCTGCCCAAGCAGGGCCTATGCTCCATCCAAGTCTTGTTACCACGTACAATTTTCCTGCTACTTTGCTCAAAGACTTTCTGAATAGAGATTGGGTTTTGTCTTCAGCGTGTGCTTTACTGCATTGAGTGCAGCATGGATTAGAAGATGTCCCTCCATCTAGAAGAATCCTTTAACAACGTGATTTAACAAAAATGTGAATAGGGGAGGATTTGCAGGATAGAGAAACCCTTATCCCAGAAGCTAAAGGCAAGATCATAGAAAACATGAAGCGATGAGTAAGAGCAGGCAACAGAAACTTCAGATACTGTGCATAGGTAGAGCACATTTATTTTTGGCCCTTGTCATGTGCTGGAAGCAAAACTCCCATTCTGTCCATGCAAAACAGAATGCCATGAGGTTTTAAGTTTTCCATGTGACCAGATGGGGTTTGCCGCAACAATAGGGTTTTTGCTTGCATTTGGGAAGGGTGGCAGTTTTGCTGGCATTACACAAGGCTATGTGTGATAAAATAAGGAACCCTCTTTCTCCAACTCTTCTGATTTATGAAATTGCTGGAAATCAAAACTCCATTGCCATTTGTGTAATTTTTTTTTTTTTTTTATTCCTTCAAACTGTACTGGATGTTCTTCACATTAATTTGTGGATTACAGAATGTTCTAGGCAAAACATCAGTGGGACAGTAAAATGTTAATGCAAGAGTTTAGCTAACATAAAATAAAACCACAGTGTTCTTCTATCCTGCTTAATAATGACTTGAGTGAAATGGGGACAGTTGTGTGGTCTAGTGGCTAGTGAGGGGTGTGGTCCTCCGGATTCCTGGAGCTGCCTCTCAGCTCTTTTTTCCCATGCTGGGTGACCTTAAGTAAGCTTACCCCTTGTAAATTGGAGCCTGATGTCTGGCTAGGAAGCTTATTAGGAAATTTAATTTTTGAGAGATCATTTTGGGAACTTGAGCTGACAGGTGCTAAATAAAAACATTTCTCTATTAAGTAGCTCTAAGAAAACATACTGCAATTCCAATTTTGTGACACTGGTACTTACAGAACTCATCTTTTGACTTTTTACGAATTGAACACTCTTGGTCTGGAGTTGTCAAGAGGTGACAAACATGGATACTCCTGACCATTTTGCTGGATTAACTGTTGCATTTGTCAGCACTTTGGTTTACTGGCATCAGAAGAACAATGGTTTAATTTCCATGTGGTGAATCATTCAGGATTTAAAGAGAACTGTGTGGCAGTATTCTTGAGTAGAGCACAAGGCACCTCAGAGCCAGGAAGTTAAATTGATGATAAACGGGAGTAAAGCAGGTTGGCCGAGCTTTACTTTCCAAGTTGAGTATAGGGCATCTGTGGGGAAAAGCAAACAGGAGGAAAAAGTGTTTCAGCAAATGAAGGCTGGATATGCAAGAAGAAAGGGTTATCCAACAGAATACCATTGTTAGGATACTTAGTCTAATTCTGCAGAGACGTATCTGTTGAAAGGGGACATTAAAGATCTTCCTGCCTCAAAGAGTAGTTAGGAAGTGAGGTTGTAAAATGCTGACACGATGTGATAATGGAGAACCATGGGCTGAGGCCAACTGTATGAAATTCAACAAGACCAAGTGCCGGGTCCTGCACTTGGGCCACAACAACTCCCTGCAACATTACAGGCTTGGGGAGGAGTGGCTGGAAAGCTGCCCAGTGGAAAAGGACCTGGGGGTGCTGGTCGACAGCCGGCTGAATATGAGACAGCAGTGTGTGCCCAGGCGGAAAAGAAGACCAATGACATCCTGGCTTGTATCAGCAATAGTGTGGCCAGCGGGAGTAGGGAAGTGATTGTCCCCCTGTACTCAGCGCTAGTGAGGCCACACCTTGAGTACTGTGTCCAGTTTTGGGTCCCTCACTACAAGAAGGACATTGAGGTGCTGGAGCACGTTCAGAGAAGGGAAACAAAGCTGGTGAAGGGTTTGGAGAAATTAACTTTTGAGGAGCAACTGAGGAAACTGGGATTATTTAGTCTGCAGAAGAGGAGCCTCAGGGGAGACCTTATTGCTCTCTACAGTTACCTGAAAGGAGGTTGTAGTGAGGTGGGTGTTGGTCTCTTCTACCAAGCAACAAGTGACAGGACAAGAGGAAATGGCCTCATATTGTGTCAGGGGAAATTTGCGTTGGATATCAGGAAAAATTTCTTTACACAGAGGGTCATTAATCATTGGAACAGGTTGCCCAGGGAGGTGGTGGAGTTCCCATCCCTGGAAGTGTTTAAAAGCCATGTGGATGTGGTGCTGAGGGACATGGTTTAGGGATCTTGGCAGTGCAGGATGAACTGTTGGGCTTGATGATCTTAAAGGTCTCTTCCAACCAGATGATTCTGTGACCATACAGATCGAAAGAAACAAGCTGTGGAGCAGATTCCTGGCTGAAAGTTCTTCACGCAAGCTTCATCCTAATTAATTTGGTTTTCCACCTTGAATGTTCTTTAAACAAAGAAAACTTCTTGTGCATCAGCATATCTTTTCTCTTCCAATCCCCACCCCCAAGGGAGCTGAGGTTCAAGTGCTTAATCAGAACTTCCCCTAGCAAGGTGACAGAGAGGGTCTGATAACTTCTACACAGTGGAGCATGAGCTAAATAAAGTCTTTGAAAGTCTGGCACATTCAGTATTGTGCACCAGAGTTTTGCCATTGGATTTTGCTGGAACTGCATCAAGCTGTTAATTTAAATGCACCCATGGATCAATTAATTTCAAGCTGTGTGCTCATCTATGGCTAGAACAAATCAAGATTTTTCTCCTCCTCCCGCATATGCATAAGTGACATCATGTTGTTGGGTAAATGTTGGTTTCTTGTCCAGCTAGCAATTTGTCCTGGCTTTGAAGTTTGGTAGCAGTTTTCAGCACAGTGTGTACTGTACAGGACACCTGGAGAATATGCTTTGCATTTGGAAGTAGTTGCTATATATTTAGGTAGCAGAGAAGCAAAGATTGCTGATCTGTGTGTGTTAGGCAAGCAAAGGCAGGCTCAAATTCGGTGCTTGAGACTTTTTACATTCAAGACTATATTTTTTGCAGATACTTGTTCCCAGGATTAAGATTTAGGCACCATGTACTTCCAAGGAACCCTTTTCAAACGAGGGTTGCACTCAGTCAGGCCCAGTCTGGGAGCTGTTGCATACTATTCCAGTCAGCCTGTACAAACTTCTTGGCTGTAAAAAGCTGGTGTGGACCAGAAAGCCAAAACCCCACAGGATTATTGAGCAAAGGAGTACTGTGACGTTAACCTAGTGTACTTATTAATGACAATAATGTGCCCAATAGGACAGTACAGCTCTTCTAGAGGTGATGGTCTCATTTGTATTCAGGTTTCTTTAACCTGTTCTAGCACTTTTATCATAAATAGGGCCCCACTGTCTTGTCACACCAGTGAAAATGGAAATTAGTTTTTTAAAAGAATTTTGGAAGTTCTGTCCCCTTGAAGACAAGATTCAGATTCAAGGACCACCAAGGAGAAGAGAGGCAAGTGAAATAATTTACCTAAGATCTTATGGTTAGACATGGCCATGAATTCCTACATGACAATCCAGTTTATCTCATGGAAGAGCTGTTACTGGTCCAACTATGTCCTGATCTTCATTTTATCCAAGTTGAAGAATTGATAAGGAGCACAGTTAGGTTTAGCACCACCCCATCAAGAAAAAGTGATGAGATCTGGTTCTGTGATCAGCTAGTGTGACCTAACGCAGAACTAGCAAGACAGTCTGGTTTTCCTTTGAAAGCAGGCCAGGATAGTGGAGAAGAGACACGGTAGGTACGTGAGCCTGGCTAGCTCTGTGGCATCTGGCGCCTCTCCTCCATGTTGTAGAGATCCAACAGCATATTCAGCTAGAGTAACTGGCTAAGTCCTGCCCTTGGTTTAGATTTTGGTAACAAGGCTTTGGGGCATCTCTGACAAAGCATGGAAATAATTCTGGGGAAGGGATGTTCACTGAGTCCACTGCGCCTCAGGTTGATCCTTCTTCCTCTTATTCTGTTCTTTGTCATTGAGCTATGAGATGACCTCTTTCACTCTGGG
>NW_010422932.1:16945-48115 GCF_000710305.1 Buceros rhinoceros silvestris
CTGGGTTGTCTGAAGGAAGCAGAGGTGCACCTAATAAACACAACTATTTATGATGCTCCCTGTCCTTAGTGCCTGTTGTTGTACGGGGAGGCAATGACTTGGGACCTGAGCACTTTCACAAGGATAAAACAATGAAGAGAGCACCTCCATCCTCTGAATCTGGACAAGGTTTTACAGAGTCCACAGGAGTTCATCCACGCAGACACAGTCTGACTTTTTCACATTAATGCACCAGTTTATAATATCTCATGGAAATCCCCAGTAGCCTGGGTCTCTGCCATAGTCAAGTATGTTACCATTTTATAAATGTGGAGTTAACTTCTCAATATGATAGAATTATTAGAAAGCTGCTGATAGGATTATGACTCTAGAGTATCTGACTCTTAAATTTATGCTTTCCTCTACCTATCCTCCCCAGACATTTACAACAATTTCTTCCTCCAAACAAAAAATAATTTTGGGAAAGGCAGATTCCCAACTCAGCTATGAAATGTCATCCGAGATGATGATAATTATGGGATGCAGCAAATGCATACATAATTATTCTCACTGCTCACAGAGCAGCAGATAAACCCATTCGCTGCCTTCTGAGATATATAACCAAAGATTTTTCCTCGTGCTGCCTGCTCTGTGCATTTTCATGAGCTCACTCCCTAGGGCTCGTTGTGAAATTGTTCTAATTTTTTGACATAGGGAGAAAAAATGAAATAATTCAGTTGGAAATGGCATTGATTTGTCTGTGAAGTCATTACAGCTGTTTCTTTCTTGAAGGCACAGGAAGAGGAATTCCTGACTTTTTCCTAATGCAGGGAAGTGGGGAGAAGTCTTAACAGTATGAATGCAATGAATTTTAGAAGCAGTTCTGAAAGTACTTCCATGTTATACATGGGACAATGTAGAACAAGGATAATAACATAGTTATGACCCTGCACTTGGGTTACAATAATCCCCTGTAATGCTACAGGCTTGGGGAAGAGTGGCTGGAAATCTGCATAGTGGCAAAGGACATGGGGGTGTTGGCCAGCAGCTGGCTGAATATGAGACAGCCACATGCCCAGGTGGCCAAGAAGGCCAATGACATCCTGGCTTGTATCAGCAATACTGTGGCCAGCAGGAGGAGGGGAGTGATTGTCCCCCTGTACTCAGCACTGGTGAGGCCACACCTTGAGTACTGTGTCCAGTTTTGGGCCCCTCACTGCAAGAAGGTCATTGAGATGCTGGAGCATGTTCAGAGAAGGGCAACAAAGTTGGTGAAGGATTTAGAGCACAAGTTCTCTGAGGAACGACTGAGGGAACTGGAGTTTTTTAGAGAGAGAAAAGAAGGCTGGAGGGGAGAAAAGGAGGCTGAGGGGAGACCTATCACTCTCTATATGAAATGAGGTTGTAGTGAGGTGGGTGTTGGTCTCTTCTATCAAGCAACAAGTGACAGGACAAGAGGAAATGACCTCAGGTTGCACCAGGGAGGTTTAGGTAGGATATTAGGAAAAATTTCTTCATGGAAGGGGTTATAAAGCACTGGAATAGGCTGCTCAGGGAAGTGGTTGAGTCACCATCTCTGGAGGTATTTAAAAGACATGTAGATGTTCTTAGTAACATGGTTTAGTGGTGGACTTGGCTGTGCTAGTTAACAGTTGGAATCAATGATCTTAAAGGTTTTTTCCAACCTAAAAGATTCTGATTCTAAGACTACTTTCTGACTTTCAGATGTGTAACTTGGTCTCTGTCAATAATTGTAACTGGATCTCGATGTAGGGTAACTTACGTGATGCAAAGAGTTCTGTTTGACAGCCTGAACTTTTCATCCTTGAGTCACATAAGGGAAGGCCAGTGGAATATATAATGCAAATGTTCAAATAATATAATGAAAAATACCCTTCCAAACTCTTTTCCATTAAATATGAAAATGAAAAAAGACTTAACAAAACACTTTTCTCTCCCTGTCCTTTAACAACAAACAAAAGCTCTGATGCGGAGTCTGAAATTGCCTATCAAGGGAAGAGACCAGGCTAGGATGTAGTAAATGGCTTTTTTTGAATAAAGCAATTAGTTCTAAAGGGAACATGTCATCTTCTGTACATTGCTAAGGTAGAACAGTCATTGTGCTCTCTGGCACTCCATCAGACTGCTCCTTGTGCATAGTTATTGGAGAAAGTGCATTTACACGTACTGCCGACGTCTGATGCCGGGAAGAGGTTTCTTAAATAACAAGACACAGGCTATTATGTGCATTAGTTTTATTATTTTTTAAAAGTGTCTTAGCCTTTGGGGACTGAAGGTACTTAATAATACGTTGCAATTACAGTGTGCCAATGTGTTGTCATCATATCTCAGGTGCTTGACAATCAAACGAGTGCAGATTAACCCTTAGCTGTCCACTGAATTTCTAGCTAGTTGCTTTTATGGGTAGAGCTTCAATGAGTCCGCGGTGCAGCAAAGGCCAGCATATGTCTGTCATCTTGGTATATTGCCAGAGACTGTCCCCAGAGGAATGCCCTCCCCCATGCCCAGGTGAGCTTAGCCCACATAGGAGATTAGAGGTCTATGGTTTTTGCCAGGATGGCACGTGACTTTCTGCACAGGGTGCTCTGGAGATGGAGCCAGGTAAGACAGCTTGTATCTCAGAACGCATTTGTTCATGGGGTTACTTGATACGGGGCGAATGGTAGAGAACGATGGGGTTACTTGATACAGGGAGAAGGGATAGAGCATGTTTCCAGTCCCACATTCGACCACTCTTGAACCTTCAACCAAGGTATTACATTCCTGCAAGTTGTCAAAGTTGCCAGAGACACAAGGAACACTGGGCAGCTCCAAAGAGATGAAAAGACTGAAACATTTGCTTGATTATTATTAGACATCAGAAGTGTCAAGAGAGATCTTGCACCAGGGAATTGCTTACAGAGCAACAAGAATTGCCTAATTTCTGCAGGAAAATGGTTCCTGGTGGTCCTAGAAAGATGGAGTGGTCCCTAGCTACCTGCTCATCCAGCAGCAAGAGAAGATCAAAGTCCAAAGTCACAAAACTCACCAAGGGGAGGTTGAACAGTAAGTGACTTACTAGTGATGTAGGTGGGACCTGAACTGAAACCTCTCACAAATTGATTTTTTTAGTCTATAAAACAGATCAATATGAAATGACTTCTGTATTGTTCGGATTTTGTTTGTTTTCCTCCTCTGGCATCCTTGGTATTGAAAAAGCTCCCTGAAAAAATGTCAAGGAGCTGTCCGGTTGAAGCATGACAGGCACATCAACCTTAAGTCATGAAAAAGATCCAGTTGAGTCGATCTCTGCTAGCTATCCAGGTAAAATTTGTCCCTCTTCCATTCCTCCTCTTCCATTCCTCCTCTTCCATTCCTCCTCTTCCATTCCTCCTCTTCCATTCCTCCTCTTCCATTCCTCCTCTTCCATTCCTCCTCTTCCATTCCTCCTCTTCCATTCCTCCTCTTCCATTCCTCCTCTTCCATTCCTCCTCGTCACCCACTGATATGTCTGGGTGTGGGGACAAGGAGGCAGAGGGAGAAACATTTGCTGTCTGTAGGTACCAAACGGCAAGAGCTCAAAGCAGACAGCCTTTGTGGGTGGTATCAGAGCTTTATAGGTGGTGCCTGGAGTTTGGATTTCTTTTGTGGTTTTTTTGTTTGTTTTTTTTTTTTTTCCTTTGGAGCTTGAATACAACTCAGAAGGAAAATTTTGGTATCCAAGAAATTCAAAGAAGTTTTAAAAATCAGGTGAAGAGGCCAAGCAAATCCTCAGGCAAACCAGTTGAGGCATGTCTCTTGCATGCTGCTTGGTCAGCAATGGTGTTATGGGGAGATGACTTCCACAGTAGCAGCATACACAGTACTTCTTTTTTTGTTTCTTTTTATAACTTTGGAAAAAAAGTTGTCGCCTGCTGAGGAAACTTGACTGGTACCCAGACCAGTCATACTGTAATCTTTAGGGTGACTTTTCTCTGTGTGAAATGGGGTGATGTGACAGTAAAGTAGACAAGCTGCAATACCTCGTCCAAGGCAGAAGCAGAATTGTTCTCATTTCAGTCAAACCTTCCATTTGCATCCAAGGCAACAGTTGAATGCTGGTGGGCCTAGGACTTTTCCTTTATGCAGCAGGAGTATGAATTCTCCCGTTTGCAGGCCATTCAGCAGAGAGCAGTGCCAGTCTTTCCAGCATATGCATTACAAGTAGAGATGTTAGAATCACCAACAAGGTTAATGATTTTCCATCAGAAGCCATTGTTTTCAGGAACTCACAGATTGTAGAGTTTAACTGCCTCAGCTGATGCCTCCTGTGCAAAAGGTCAGTCTTCTCTCTGATTTTGGTCTTGGGTTTGTTTTCTTCATGTTCTGGAATGTTACAGTTAAAGTGGATCAGCTGTTTTGGAGAGCTGGAAATTGTTTGCTAACAAATCAGCTCAGTTGTTCTCTTCAAGGTCCATGTTTTAGAACAGGATCTTGGGCTTTAGAGTAAAAAGATTCCCCATGGTGTGAAGGATGTGCCTTGCATGTCGTGTCTGTGGGAAAGCTGTATATTGCCAAATTGTACGTCTCTTATCTCAAAAAAAAGAGTGAGAGGGGAAAAAAAAAGGCAGTTTCAGTGTCTGTCAACAAATCCTTCTGATATTTCATTTGCTAGGATAGGAATAAGAGTGAGGCTGAGCAGGTTTGTCTTTGGTGTTGTTTTTCCTAGCTGAAGGGGGGTATTGCAGGGCCAGGCTCTATGAATGGGAAGTGTCAATCAAATGGACATGGCTAGGATCTGGCAGATATTCTCAACTACAGTACTTGAGTTAGATTGCAGAGTATTGTTCCAAAGTGTGGAAAATCCATATTTTAACATGTTGCTTGGAAAAAACTGAATATGGACTATGCAGTTCTCATCATTCTGGTAGATGAGTTACCAGAAAACACCCTTATATAATCATGTTAGACACATCTTCCCTAAGTCTAAGGAAAGCTCTTCTGTCAGCTGTTCTTACAGGAATGAGTTATGCTGCTGGTATAGCTATGAATAGGGAAGCCTCCAGGGTCACTGGCTCCTTTCGCTGGTTTGGCTGCTCAGACAAAACCTGTAAAAACTACAAGAACAATGGAAGGTCCTAAGGAAAGTCCTGTGCAAGAGAAGACTGAGGAAGACTGATAAAAACACAAGTGAGAGGGATGAACAGCACAGGGAAGAGGAAGCTTGGCTCAGTGCAGGAAATAATTCTGGGTCCCATCATAAGGGGAGAATCTCCCTGATGGAGGTTAGGATTAGACTTCTTAGCTTCTTTGTTTACTGATAATGCATGAACTAAAGGAGGTCTCTGTACTACAGACAATGCCAGCAGAGCCCTGGTTTTCTCTGCTCAAAGTCATAAGAAAACAGTCAGTCCTGCACTCTCTAAGAGTTAGTTGCATCTTCACAACTTTGCTTGAAGAAGCAGTTCTTTTACAACCTTCAGGAATCTACTCCTCTTCCCCTCATGCCTCTGGAATTCCAGGCAGGGGCTTGCTCTTGGAAATGTTGTATTCCTAAGGGTGGTATTTCTAGGTGCTTTGTTGGATCTCTGATAGCTGCGATTAATAGTGAGCATTGAGGTGTGACTGAGTGAAAGAGATAATGAGAGTTGACCATTAAACTCAGTACTGCATGACCTTAGCATTGTATCATTCTAGACCTTAACTTCCTCAGCACACAAAAAGAGGTGCTGCAAGAGCACAGCTCAACCACCCGTGTTGGAGTGCAGAAGGGCTCAGCTGCCTCACAAAAAAGTCTGAGTAACGGAAGAAAACCGTAAACCACTAATTTAGAGAGCTAAAAAATTGAAAAATGAAAGTCAAGAACTGTGTAAAAGCACAGGGATTTTCTGCATTCATCGGATGAAGCATGGATGCCTGGAAGCACAGAACAAGTCTCGTGGGAGCATCCAACTCCAGCTGGGAACCAGATCCGGTTTTCACCTCTGCTTTGCAACTCTAAATTGATTTGTTCAGCTGCATGGACTCCCAAGAGACAGCAAGCTCCATGGCTCACTACCAGCCAACTCAGCAACTACTTCCTCGGGTGGGTTTGCTTCCTATGTGAACCTTTCTTGTTGACTGTTGAAACAGCTTGGGACACTTGCTCATCTTCTCCCAGCAATTCCTGTTGCTGTGTTTTGGTCTGGGATTGAGAGTTGAGCTCTCACTGGGTGCTTTATCCCAGCCTCTTGAACAACCCCAGACAAGTGACTAATGCAATTAAGATGCTTTGTGTGTAGGAAGAGAGACCTTCCTTGAGGAAGCTTGATGTTTGGTAGCCCTATGTAATACTTTCTAGCTCCTCAGGAAAACCTCCTAGCTCGCTAGACATGAAGCCTTTTGCCAGCAGGTCTGTAGTGCCTACTCTGCCTGTGGTTTGGGCTGAATTGGAGAGTGCTTTTCTCTTACTGTCCAAAATCCCAAGCTCCTCTGATTTTTTTTTTTTTTGTTGTTGTTTAGGCTTTACTAAGAGACCTCCTGGGAAACTGACTCTTCTCTTTCTCTTAATTTGGATGCTTGATTCCTGGGAATGTTTAGAGGGAGAGTCTAAAAAATGCCTTTTGCCTGGCAGTGAAGCTGTTGCCCAGAAATGTAAAGTCAGTGTCACGGGGCTGCTGAGCCATAGCACTTTATTCCTGGAACTGCATGAGGTGGGTCACAGCACGTGGGAGCTATTGCCTCCTAATTGACATGGGGCTTTAGGAAATCATGCAAATGCTTTCATGTCTGAGCAACCTGGAGTCCTGGGTCTTCTGGCTGGTGGTCACTCATCTGTGAAACTACAGAAGTGTGGTAGACAGCACGCTCCTGTCTGCCCCTCTGGTTTCTGGTAACACATGGTGGGAGAGAGAGGGGAGAAATGAACCCTGCTATGCACCTGGCCAACAGTGCAATCCCTTATGTGATGCGTGTGTGGGAGCAATTCTTTCCTGACCCTGGGGAAGATTGGTTCATGTCCTGAAGAGTAGGATTTAGATCACTTTTATCTTTATTCTCTGAGCTACAGGGATTATTAATGGCTATAAAATGACCCAGCTGCAGTGTTTGACTTGGTGACCTTCAGTAATGGTGAATTTTGCTGGCTGGCTGTACACTGGGGGTGGGGAAAGATTTTCCTTATTCTTCAGGAATGTAGGAATGCTTCATAGAGATGTCAGACTGGAAAGGGGGCCTTGAGAGACTGTCAGCTTCATTTACCAATGCTGATCTAAGCAGCTGAACCGTGTGATGCTTTCTGATGAGCAGGGCAGAGGAGGGAGGAGATCTTGCTCAATTCACATGGAACACAGAATTTATCCTGCAGCATAAGGGCTGTGTTTACATGAAGTACTTGTGCACCCATGGTTCCGTTTCATATTTAAAAGCGTTCAATTATCTGTGCTTTGGTCCTGAGAGCTTTGGATAGTGAAACTCTCTGCACCACCACATTAAAACATTGCGAGGCATCTTTATGTTGTTTTGGATGTGTGCCCCAGTGGCTCAGACCAGGAAGTGAAAAGTCCTTGGCCTCCCTGTTCAGCCTGCTCATCAAAAGACCCATTAGGATGAGCTGAGCTGAGTATTTTTGTGGCTCAGGTCCTGGACAGAGGCCACCAAGTTGATTTGGTTGATCATGTGCAAGTAAGCAGAGGAGAGCTCTGCTCTCTACCAGCTTCAAGCAGATCCATGAGCTGAGAGGAAAATCTTCTCAAGTCATTTAGTCTTGTACCTTCAGTTGTGTGAAGTCTGTTGTAAGAGCTAAGAGGTGCACTTTGCAGCTAGCCCAGGGAGACGTGGCACACTCCAACTGAAAACCCACCTCATCTCATGCTGACCTATTTTGAAAGAGTAAATTCCTCTTCTCTGACTTCATTTACGTGCTGGCTGTCAAGTTACAAGAGTAGCATTTGACAGTGCCAATACTGCTGTTTGTATCAGCAGACAATCGCCAGCCTAGCAAGAGTCTGTAATCTGACTAACAACTCATGACATTATTCTTATTATTTATTTCTGGCAGAACAAATGCAGCAGCAACTTTCTTTCACGCCATGAGCTCCAAATGTCTGTGGTATCCGATCAGCCAAGGCTCTTTTTTAAAAATTCAGCTGTAGTCCCCCACATCTTGCTAACTTTACAGTCCCCCATGGCATCTGTGTGCAGTGAACTGAGCTGTTGAGACTAAATGCAATTTGCAATCGGGCTTCTGTTAACATGGAAATGTACCGGCTGCTCTCCTGCAGTATGGAGTCTCATTCTGTCTAGCATATGGTAGCATTAAATTCAGTCTGGAGTGCCTCTCGTTACCACACTGTCAGTCCTTGCAGAGTGGAGAACCCTGAAAAACAAGTGTGAGAGAAATATATTTTGGGAACTGGCTCTCCTCTAGCAGAGCTTGTTGGGAGCTATCAAAGGGAGACCATACCTCAAAAACTAGCCCTGACAGCCATCTAAGCAAGTACAGAAAATTGATTTGAACACTGATGCAAAAGCCTTGTACTTCCCAAGGCAGATATCGCACAGGGAGAAAGGGACAAGGAGAATCAGACAAGAGCAAGTTCATTATTAACAAGTTAAAAAGCTAGAAGCAGTCTATTCTGCAACCGGTATGAGAGGGATTTTGATTCAGGATGATAGCCTCGGGTATGAAGCCGACAGTTATGTAAAGACTTGATATAAATGTAGGCAAAACAAGAAATAAATCCTTCCACAGAGAAAACAAACAGTCGAGCCTTTTATCCATTACGTATTTCATTCCAGCTTTAGCTCATTGTACAGCGCATAAAAGTTGCCCTGGAATTTCTTCAGTGTTAGCATATCTCCCATTGTCATGTAAGGTAGTTTAATTTTAATTTTGCTATTTGAGTGTTATGAATAATTCAGAGTGTTTTCTCACTGTCGGCTCTGATGGATGTCCTCGACTCCTCTTCCCTGAGGCGCTCAGAGCTCTGGTCTTAGTGAAAAAGATACAAGCTGGATCTGGAGAGAATTGGGTTTGAGGCAAGAAATCTATTGTCATGGCCCGTCAGGGACATGGGCATCTGAGTCGCAGGTTTGCGGTGCTGGCTTATTCATAGCTCAGTTTGGTCAATGCCGCCTTGAGGACCACAAGCATCTGTTCTACTCATGCATACTCATGTTATTTGTTACTTGCAAACCCACCGATTTGCATTTGGTGCCCTGAGGCTTTGATGTGTGCAGAATCCCAGAGCTAAGGTTGTGGGCTAAGGTCAGAAATAAGTTATTGAGTGCATTTGATCTTAACACCTGCTTTCTCTTAGACACTTCTCTGACAATTTTTTTTATGACTGGAAGTTATTTCAATATAGGCCTGTACCTGGCTGTTGAGAAAAGCTGGAGACAGAAGTAGTGTCAGTAGCTCCAGAGTGTGATTACTCAACCTCAAGTCTTGAGACGTAAGAGGGAAAAGTGACAGCAGATCAAAGGCTTCTTTTCTATCCTGGAGTATTCAACCCTGTATGGTTGAAGATATGAGTGACCGTAGCATCCCAGAGTGCTTCCTGGCAGTATTATGTTTAAATAAGAAAGATATGCCTGTTGGATATAGCTGCTTCTTTCTTTATGGCATTTCTCTACACTTCTTGGTAGAGCTAAAATATAGGAAACTCTCTGCTACCCATCTTGGACTCTGGCTCGGTCATTGGTTCAGGTATCTGCAATATCACTTCGAGAATATTTTGGTGTCCTGTCTGATGCTGTGGCAATCTTAGAAGGGAACAGCTATAGGCAGATTTGTGAGGAAAAAGAGAAACAAGCTATCTGCTAATGAAGTTTTTTCTCAGAGAATGGTTACAGATAGGAGAAAGACCCGGACCAAAGAGCAGATGAGGTAGACTTTGAACCTTCCCCAGTTCCAGATGGCCAGAATATTTCATGTATGCTTACACAGAGAAAACTCTGTACTTTACATGGAGTTGGAAAATAGGCGTTCTTGTCCCAGCCTCAGACTTCTGTCATCTTTACTTCAAGTAAAAATGTGATAATTGACCTAGGAGGGTCTCATTTTTGAGCTTCAGTATTTTCTTATTGTGGCTAGTGAAAAAGAGGGTAATCTCCATCATGAGAACTGAGTAGACCAAGAGACATCTCATCTCCCCCAGGAGGTGACTAATTCAAATTTAATCCAGGAAGATGAAAATGTAGTTTAAGAAACTATTTTAGCACAGGATAAATGCTGAAAAACATAGAATTGAAGAACAAATGCGGGTTTACATTCTTTTGTGAATATGGGTAGAAAAGGGGATCTTTCCAAGTAATTTCCAGAGTCAGATTCTTAAACCTCTTTCTGAGAAAACCTGGATGTCATTTTTTTCCTGACTGAGTTGTTAGTTTGTCCTTACTAGCGGGAGGACAAGCAGCTCTTGCTTGTCATGTTTATCCTAAATGTGACAACAGACAGTTCCTGAATGTGTAACTCTTCTCCTCCTCCACAAGGCATACTCACTTAGTTGCCTCAGTGATATCCAACTGGGCTTCATCCCAATTATTTGTTTTTCTGGTAATCATCCATATTTCCATGTAAGAAAAAAAAAGCATCAGAATAACTGTGGCTTTGCAAATAACTGAGCAGAAACTCTCTGCATCTGGAAAGGGAAGAAGGGAGGTGTCTTTTTTGAGGGGCATTTTCTTCGGTTTTAACCTATATCCTCACTATATATGACCTTTATCCTATATCACCAGACACCTTAAGCTGTGCTGCACTCCTCTCTGCTCCTGTGCTTTGGTGCCCCATGACAAGGGCAGACAAGGCCTGTGCAAGGTTTTGTTGGCACTGATACCACTGTATGTTTGGGAAATACCTACAGCTCTCAGCCCTCAAATGCTTGTGGATTCAGTCTGGCAGAGTTAATTTCAGATGACTAGATCCCTGCTCTAAACACTATCCCTGCCTTGAAAACCAAGAAGTCTGGTTTGCAGAGGTATAGTGTCCTCATGGTGTCTGATGGAGACATTTTCTGTCTTGTTGCTGCTGGTCAGCTGGTGATCTTAGCACTTCCAATAGCCAAACGTGCTTGGGCTTAGTGTGCCTTTGACATGGCTGAACGTTGTTTATGTGGGAGCAGTGTTTGAGGCCACCTGTCCAAAAGAAAGTTTTCCAACAGGGATGCTGTGTACGTGGCATGTGAGTCAGATTTCAGTTGACTTGAGTAAGAGTTTCCTGCCAGAGCCACCTTCTGAATGGGTTATATTTTATGCTTCTACTTATGCCTTGCTGATCTTTTGCTACCAGTTTCTCATTTACAGCCCATTGCTGCAACTTCAGCTGTCCTATTTCTAGTTCGATTTCCAGGAAAGCTTTACAGAAGGAAAGCTTGGGCAACAGATGAAAACTCTTGTAGTTTCTACAGACTGTAGTGAACTGTCAATACTGCTTCCTCTGTACCAACTTCTTAAGGGCCAAGATTAACAGGAGCGGCACCTTGGGCATTTGGAGAGTGCTGGTGAAACAAAAAGGGGAAAGTTGAATGTATATTTTTAGAGACCTGTAGGTCTTGCCATAGTGTTGATTACAGAAAAGGGCTGCTAGTTTACTTGTAATGAATTAAAAGAGAAAAATTTAGTAATTGTGACCCAAAGGCCTTCGGGAGTCAATGGACAGTGTTATCGATATAAAATGTTTGATATTCTTAGTTCTCCTAATCTGATGCTCTACAAAGTAATTTGCAGTAATTCCTTAAAAACATGCTTGAGGAGAGGGGGCATGATTATTTACGCTTGATGGAATTTGTGTTATTCTGGGGACAGATATCAAAGTTTTGGGGAACTTAGCAGCAAACAAAGATATTGGTTCTTTGGGTTTTCAAAAGAAGAATTGTAAGGTTGTAAAATGTGTATCTTTGCCTTTCATCTCTTGGTCAGTTGATTTCCCCTTGGCCAAACCTGGGATAAAACAAACCAATCCACCACAGATTTTTACAAGTTCTTAGCACGTGAAATGCTCTGATCATGGGCAATTTTTGAATGGCCGAAAATAAGAACTTCTCATTTCTGTGTAACACGGTCTGTTTATAGAATAATGATGTCTCCATAGTAACCTGTAAAACACTGAAGTCTACATCTTCTGATACAGCCTTCATTAAACAGATTGTACATCTGGTTTTAAAAAAATAAAATAAAACTCAAACAAAATAAACCATACATTTGAATTGTGACTTCCATTGCTACCAAAGAGCTGACGGGTTCATGATCTGTCCCTCTGCTTCCCCTTATTTGTTATATTTGAAATCTTCTAAGAAAGTAATTAAATTGAACAGACGTGAGTTGCCTTTACATCAAGTTTTCTCTACCGGAAGGATTCTTTTGCTGGTGAAGAGCCAGGGAACCGTGAATAGTCTCTAAACATGTAAACAGATACTTCGAAGAGAAAATATTCACATTGTCTGTTGATAGGGTCGTAAGTCTTGAGCTTACATTGAAACAGAAAATGTGATCAAGCCTAGGCATGAGACAGTATTTTCTGAGGGCAAAAAGAGTTAATCTTTAAAGGATTTCTGAACAAGGTTATGCAGTTTTCCTTGCTGAAGATTTAAAATCACCAAACTAAACACACATTCCCTCTTCTCTGCCCCCAAAACCCCAAACCCAACTCCCCAAAAAACCCAGACCAGGAATTGTTTAATTGCAGATGATTGTGTCTTAAGACACTGAGGATGGTGTCAGTGACTGTTGGAGTTTCAGTTCAGCACTGCATGCTGTGATCCATTGTGTTTCCTAGGTGTTTCTCCTAGGGGAAAGGGATAGGAAAGCTGCTTGCTAGTTTCTGTCTGATGCCACCTCTGTCAGACAGCTGTGTGTGAACCTCTCCTGTTGGAAGGGCAGAAACTGCACGAGAGGTGAGGTCTAGCACAGTAAAATAAAGAATGGTTGAAAGAGTGAGTTTGATCATCACAGCTGCTTTACTTAAAAGATCAAGTTTCACCTAGGGGTGGAGGAGCAAACTGAACCAGTGGTGGACTGCCTGGAGGATGGCTGTGTGAAATGGGCATCTGCATGGGACCAGAGGCTGGAGTGACCCAGACACCCATCTGTGGAGATGGTATGAAAGGTGGGGGTTGGTCAACAGGATGTCCCAGTCCATTCTTTGTACCGGGTTTTTATGCTGGTTTGTGTCATTGCTTCAGTACACTATTATCAAACCCTCAAATTTTCTTTGCAGCTCTGGGAAGAGGACTTGTAAGAACTCTAAATTCCAGCTGTCTTTCAGGCATTAGAAGTCTGAGAAAGGTAGCCCTAAGGATCCAGAGGGAACAGATTTCTGGGACTCACTGTTTTAGCTGGGCTGGTCTGATTGCCCGCTGGTATTTCCGAAGCTGGCAGATGGAAATGGAAATTTCAAAATGTTGAAAAATAATTCCAGTTACTACTTTTCTTTTTTTAAACTTCAGAAAAAGTTTTATTCTGGTGAAGGCTAACAAATGATGCAGGGGACAAACCGTTGTGGATCATGATGTTACAAGAGCATGATTCCTGATTGTTGAGAGCATGTTGGACCTGGGCAGCATGTCTCTCTCTTCCCTTGCATTTTTGCTTTGTGGTTGGTGGGGTTTTTTTCCCTCTTCCACTGGTAACGTCTGCATTAATTTCTGCTGCTTCTAATTTCTCTTATTGCTAACCATAATCCTGCATTAATCAATAATAATCAGAGCTCCCTAACTGCTGCCATCTGTTTTCTCAATACAGGCTGTTTTTAAAACATCTCAATTCGTGGCAAAGCACTTCCAGGGTGTGGTGTGTGAAGTGGGATGGGGGCTACAGAGCCAGCGGGGCAGGGATGGGGAGAAGGCGCACCCCAGGGAGGATGGATGCTCTTAGGGAGCACTCGCTGTCGTCTTTACCCCATCCCTGAGAGTCAGGGAGGGTGTCTCCAGGAGATGCTCCCCGGCCTGGCTGGGCGCTGTAGGCGGCCATCTGCTGCCACCTCCTGTCCGAGCAGGCGATGGCATGCGGGGGGACCCGGCATGGCCCAGTGCCTGCACGAAGCCAAGGGAGGCAGGATGTGCAGATGAGAAACCGCCTCCAGCCTTCAGGTAGGAAACTACCATCTCCTTGAGGCCTTGACACAGTGGTGCCTACATGGGCAGTGAGGATGTCAGTTGTCCTGGGTGATACCACTGGGTGCTGACCTGTCTTGTTGCATTTTTTCCTGTCTCCACCATGTAATGCTCTCATTTCCTTTTGCAGTCTGTTCTTTCTGGGTATTGGCCACTTGGACTCCCCAGCCAAGAATGACCAACACCAGCATCTTGAAGGCACCTGGCCAGCAGCAACTGCAAGAGGAGGCAAGTTGGCAACTTCACTTCGTCCCCTGTGGGAGGGCTGGAGTGGGAGACAGGTCTCCTCCTGTCTTCCCCTTAGTGAAGTTAGTGGCCGCTCCGAGCCCCGATGGCCTTCCCAGCTGGCCCTGGGCTGCTCGGCTGGGGCTTGAACGCCTGAGGAGGGTGTGCCACACTTGTCGTGCCAGAGCCGTTTGCTGGCAGACAGGCTCTGGCTGGGACGGCTGTCCTGCTGCTCGCCAGCCCACAGTGACTTGCTAGTACTGGTGACTAGTAGTTGCTTTTTAATTTGGATCCCTGAGCCTCCTTTCTGTTTTCAGGGGAGGGCAAGGTCTGCTCTTTGTCCCTGCTTGCTTTTTCTTCTTTGGCTTGTTCTCTAATAGCTATTGCAGCTTCCCTGCTGCCTGCGGTGACTACAAATTTGAGCTGAATTAATCCCAGACAGAGACTCTGTCCGAGGCAAATTTTCCTTCCAAAATGTTCAGTCTGAAAAGACATGAAAGAAAGACGCTCTTACCACCTACCATCCCCATGCCTGTCTCATCACAAGCAAAGGTCCGTTCTCTGTCTTCAAGGAGGACTGAGAGGCCCTTGGTGCTATGCTGGGCACTGACAAGGCAGACATCGAAGGGCGAGTCTGTCTGCCAGACCTCAGACAAACAGCAGCAGCGTGGCTGGCACTGAGAGGTTTTGCTTGCCGCCCTGGAAGCAGCCCTTGGTTGCAGCAGAGGTGTTGCTGCTCCTTCCTTCCCCAGCTGGCCCAGGCTGCTGGCCCTGCTCAGACCCTCAGCCTGTCCTCGTGCAACCCTGTGCTGGCCATGTCTCATCCTGTTCAGTTATCCTCTCCTCATCTCCTAGAAGCATAAAGATTTCAGCTTTGGTTTCTCCCTGTTTCCTTTCCCAAGGACTCTTATTTCATGGCATCCTGCCCTTTTGTGCTGAGGTTTGTTTTCGTGCTGCCTGGCTGAGGTCAGCATCTGTTCCCACAGTCCCTGCCCAAGGGGACTTTCTGATACCAGATAACCCAGTTACAGGCCCTAGACCCTCTCTGATAAGAGCCGGGTGTTAGATTCCCAAGCAGCCACGCCTCCTAAATAGGAAGGAAACCAACTGTTCTCCTCCTCTTCTCTGGGTCTATGCATGCAGGTATTCCCCATACAAGAAGTGGAACAGCTCTCCTGTGTTGGGAGCCACAGCAGGAGCCGTCTTCCCTAAGGAGCCTCATGGTTGGTGTTCCTACCAAGAACTTTTCTCTGAATTTGGATGCCGCTTCTTCCTTCACCTTAGACTAACAGCAAGGTCTCTCCAGCCCTATGCCTGTGACAGGTAACAATTCTCTGAGCTGTTTTTCTGTGGGATTTTTTTCTTTTTTTTTTTTCTGTGGAGCTCCCCATGTTGCCACATTTCAAAACAGGCTGAAGACCTTGAGCAAAAAGCACAGAAAGCTTCTGCATCCCCAGACATGGTGCTGTGCCCTGCAAGAAGCGTTTTCTTTGGAATTCATAGATAATTGCTAGTCCCGTCAAGGGCCAGACATTTTAGTAGTGTAAAAATCCCTCTGGTTTTATTTCAAGCTTGAGAAACCACTTCGTCGGACTGGGAGAATTTTACCAATCCAGTATGTGGGCTGTGGGCACAGCTGGAGTTAAACAGAAAGAACCCAGTTCCACAAACATTAGATTTTCTCTTACTTGGTTAGAAACAGGGAAACAAATAAACAAGAGAAGGGAGGGCTGGGGAAGTGGGGAGAAGGGAAGGGGAGAAAACTTCCTCCTTTCTGACAAAACTGTTTTCACCCCCTCCTTCCAAAGAGAGGTTTTCTGCCATATGGAGTTTCAAATGTTTGTTTGCTCTGCGTGCTTGGTTATTTACTGCTCTGAGAGTCTGTGCTGTCTTTGCTGGCAAGCTCAGTCTTTCAGGGAGTGTGATGGAGTGTAAGGCTGTTTACCTATTTCTACTAGCACTTATTTAGCAGTGAAGTTGGTTTCTGATCCAGGCTTTGCCAGGAATTCTTGCGCTTAGAAACTATCAGGAGCATGGTGGAGGTGGGGATATTAAGGAAGAAATTCTTTCTCCTCTTTTAGGCAATAATAACTTCTGTTACATGCTTTGCTATCCCTGGTGCATTTGACTCATGGAAGAGGGCAAAGTTCTTTTATTCCTGAGTTTTTCCAGGTAGAGGAATATGGGGCTTCACAAAGGAGAGAATGGAGAAGGAAGGGAAGTCTGATGTTTATCAGAAAGCCATACAGAGGATTGATGGGAGAACCAAAGTCAGCCAATGAGTTTTCTGGGTCCCTTGTCCCTACTCTGTGAACATCCACCATCCTTACATGTTACCTCCAGCAGCTTTTCCAACCTGGCCTAAGTGAAGGTAGGCTGTGTGCTGTCTTGGGGCTGGTTACAGTGGTGCAGCACAGCTGCTGGCCCTGGAGCGCCTGGGGAATCACAGGATGAGCCTGATCTTTGCCATCACCTCTGGGCCAACCAGACTGGAAACTTGCATTCCTAGGCAAGCTGACTACTGTTCTTCTCAATGTTCATTACCTTCATTAAAGTCTCATGCTCCTTTTACTACCTTTCTGTAGGGCTGCAATCATTTCTAGGGCCATGAGGTGAAGGTATTTTTTGTTCATCCTCTTAAATTCGGTGTTGGAAAGGGCCATCTTTGTTGCTGAAGCCTATTGTAGTACACCTGTAGACCCATTGTTATCTGTTTTTCCGGGATAGGGAGAATGAATGCCACCTTGTTTCATTAAAATCAAAAAGGATGTTGCTGGTCATTTTGCCCAACATCCTGAACCATACTGCCCATGGGGCTGTTTGCTCTCTGGATTGGGTTGACAATGGGCCTCTGACCCAGAACTTTTCCTGGCAGTAATCTGAGTGCTAGTGGTGCTTACTGAGCAATATTACCCTGCAATTATTCTCAAAAAATATTCTTTTTATATATTTCTGTTTTATCATTTCAGGATCCTAAATCCCAGATTCTTTTTAACTCTCTTTCAAGGAGGCAGTGCCTGCTTGCTGTGTACTGGAACCTATCCTTTATATTTGGTATTAGCTAATGGGGTTGAAATTGTTCTTGGCTCTTGTTATTCCTAAGTGTCCCCCTTTAGGGGCTGGATTCCTTCCCAGCAAGTGGCAGCAGCCACCAGAAAAGGTGAGTTTGACATTGCTGCAAACCATGCAACTGTGCCAGCACTGACTCCCTTTGTTTGGATTATTTATTAAGGTGAACTCCTTGAGCAATACAGAACACAGCATGTTTTCCTGAGTACAAGCAAAGACCCCGGAGATGTGCTGGAGGAAAAGATCTGAGGGCAAAGCTGTCAGGCATCAAATAGGCTTCAGGCCGCTACCTCCACCTACTTTGGGCTATTTGGTTCCAGGCAAGGGGCAGGTTCCCTTTTCCTGAAAGAGCCTTTTGGCTCCAGTAACTGGGGCAAGGATTATTGGGTTTTATGGTTTAGAAAGAAGGGAGGAAGTACTGGAATACTTGGTGCTCTCTGCCTCACTTATCTATAAAGTGTGGGTGACAATATTTCACCTTCTTCAGGGGGACATTTGCAAGCTGATGGACAGAAGGTGCTCAGAAACTCCTCGCCTCAGCAGCTGAGACATGTTGGCAACCTGCCCAACAGTTTTTATAGGTGCCTTACCTAGGCAACAGTGGGCGGTAAATGGTATAAACATGTTGTCTCTAACATGCTGGCTGCTCGCTAGGTGCTGTGTGGTCTGTGTGTCTGCAGGGAGTGCTGCTATTTTACTGTGCATTGGGAGCTTTCTTCTCCCTTTGTTCTGGGTTGTGCAGAAGCCGCCTGTGTCTTTGCTGGCAGAACTGTCTTTTTAGCCGAGTTAGAGTGTTCCTGTGATCCAGCATTGCCATCAGCTCAAATGAAGTTTGGCTAATGGGCCACGGTGCCTGCAGGCTCTTGAAGGCCAGCATGCTTCTGCAAGCACCAGACTGGGACAGCTCCTGCTACCTCCAGCCTCTTGCATGAATTACAAATGTTGACATTTTTTGTGGCATTGCAGTTATGCTCTCTGCTGGCTCTGGACATTCAGAACTAACTCTCTGTCATGACAGCAAGGCATTTCTCTGGATATTTATGCTGTGATACTGGGAGAAGAATGCAACCCTGAAGGCTTTCAGCAGTGTTAACTCGCCCTCATTGCTAGCATGTGAGGAACCTGCCGTGCTGTCTATTCTTTGATATCTTTCCTGGATTTGTGCTGATGTAAGTCTTCTCTGATCTCTGCTGCTAAATGACACAACCTAGAAGAGCAACGTAGAAGGGAACTTAGCAGAAAAGGGTTTCTGTTTTAAAACCAGAGCGAACTTTGGGAAAGGAATTACTTAGATCTCTGATGCTGCAAAAGGCCAGGCAGCTGGGGTATACAGGAAAAATCCAATCGTTCAAATAGTGGGAACACAGAGAAAAACGTTAGTGTCAATCTCAGGTTAATCAGAAAATATTCAAAGGACTTTGTTTTGTTTAATTTTGAGGTTAGAAGTTCCCTGGGGTTCTATGAAAAGAACGCAACGCTGGCAGCTCCTTTGAAATGAGCAGGAGTAAGCTGCAAAGCAATGAAGTTGTTAGAGGGGATGTGACCTGCTGGTGGACAGATGGATGGGACAGCAGGAAAGTGAAGATGAGAACACACCCTGTGCAACTGCTCAAAAGAGGTCTGTGGTGTAACATGAGTTGACAGGTATGAAGACACCGGTTAGAAGACAGATTCCTCCTCTGTTCATCCTGACATCCAACATCAAAGACAAGGTTGCCCAGCTCCAAGCACTCCCTGGACTGCTGCACAGCCTGTGGGAAGTATCAGACACACCAGGTGTGTTGTGACTCCACTGGTCTGTTAGAAACACCAATAGCAGCATCAGGTGTAAGCTTTTGCATTGCTCTGAAACAAAAGCCCAGGTTCTTGGATGAACTGTGTGCCCTCACTAAGGCCACCCTTTATTTTGTTGTCTTTTGTTTTTCTTTGCTGCTTAAACACGAAGTGTTTTAGGGCAGGGAGTGTCTTGGTTTATGTTTATACAGTATCCTGCAGAATGGGAACCTGCCTGTGGTACTGGGGCCTCTTGGCAGTGCTGCTTCCAACCTTTGTGTATGAGAGGGTGGGGAGACTCGCTCAACGAGTCTGGAGCCCGTGGAGCCACTTCAGCTCAGGGAGTCACGTGAGGAGCCTTTGGGTCTCTGTGCAATGCAAGGGGAGCAATAGAGCAACCAGGTTTTCTGTCCTCTCTGTGCTTTATGCCAGGGTAATTCCAGCTGACCACCTTTCTACACCATCTCTAGTAGGGTAGCACAAGGACATGGAGACTTTCCATCATACTGGTTAAGAGGAGGTTTCAGAGCAGCTCTTTAGCCATGGAATTACAAGTTGGAGAAACCTATTAAGAGAAGATACATGTTCACTTTCCTAACCTACTTCTGGAGAAAAGGAAACTCTCCAGGACTGTGAGACACTGCCCCACTGTTTTGCCTCAGAGTGTTTCAAGCCCCTGGAGAGCATGAAGATTGGTAACTATGTTCGGAGGTGCACAGTGCTTAACCACACACCCAGGTTGAAGAGTGAGGTGGTGAGGGAGTGGGAGTGGGAGCAGGGCACTTGGCAGCCAGGACTGGAGTACCTGGCAAGTGAGCACACTACCAGTCTGAGAGCGTGATCTCCAGCAGACGTCTTGGAAGGGGGAATCTGGCTGACATTTTGAGGACAATCCTGCAGGCTTCTTATGAAGAGCAGAAGTGTTTCTCAACCCTTTTACCCCATGAGTCAGTTCTGCTGATTGAAAAATCACTTCTATTGATTGAAGAACTCTCTCTTCCTTCTAGCAATTTGAGTCACAGAATAAGAAAGGTGGGTTCCAGACGTCTTCTGTTTTTTTTTTCTTTCCCACTTTGAATCACTGTGCCAAAGATTGAGATTGGCTGTTCTAGTTCGATAACTCCATAAGTCACACCAACAAAATCTGCGTGGTTACCCTTCCACCAAAAGCAGGGACCTCTATTCTGCCTCCAGAAAGGAGGTCTGAGCTGCAGATATTCAGGGAAACAATCCATCCCTTAACCTGTGTTAGACCTTCCCACCCAGCCCCAAGTTAATGATACAGGTTTTGTACGTTGTTATCCTTTTTACTCCTGTGGTGCTTGGAAGGCTCTGGGAATGCCCGTTATCAGTGTTGTGAAATGGTCACAGCGCGTTCTAAGAGTCAATGGTACATTGTGAAAAGGCAAGAAACCACCACCCATGTGGACTGGCCCCTTCTAGCTTTCTCCTGTGTCAACATCACTCAGCTCTTTCGGTTTAAATTCAATGCAGATTGAAGACTGCGTAAAATATAGGAAAGAAAATTGTGGGGGGTGGAAAAACCCTAACACATTATCTACACTTATAGACTGGGCATTGTCTTTATTATTTTGGACTGGGTACAAGTTTATGTTAATGTAGAGTAGTGTCACTCCTTTATGAAAGTATACTTCTTAACTGATTCTCTAGTGGAAATAAACTGTCATTTACAGGTAAGAAAAATATATTTTGAAACTTCGTTTTGCATTTCGTCTCTGCAATGTGCAGGCTCTGAGCTTCCATCTTTACGAGACTTAATTGTTGTGGTAATCCTGAAGTAGATGGGCTGCTTGGGAGTCCGGATGACCCAAACCAACACAGAGGCAAGGTGTTCCTCCCTCTGGAAGCATAGTCTACAGGGAATCAAAATCAATGTAAACTTCAGCTTTGGCCAGAGCTTGGAGCGTTGCCCTTTAACAAGATGTGTTTAAAACCTCCTTTAAATAAACGTCTGTGACCAGTTTTACAAAATATGCAAGAGAGAGACATGAGCTAAAGCCAAGCATGTTTTCTGTGCCTTGGAAGTGAATTGCCCCCAACAAGCCTCCTAGGAAGTTCAGGCTTTTACCATGTAGAAGTTACCATGGCCTTATCTTTGTGCTCATACATCAGTGGCTATCAACCAGTCCAGCTGTACCAGTGCAGCTGTGTTAAAGTGCTACTTGCCTGAAACCTGGGTGAGTTCAACTAATGTTCATCACCACTCTCTAACAATGCAGTGTGTTGCTTTTAGGCCTTGTGCTACTTTTTGTTCCTTGCTAAATGCAAATTGAAGTCTCCTGTTCCATGGTTTACTTGCTTGTGCACAAAAGAATAAACGACTATGAGACTTAAAAAGGTGGGGGAGAGAAGGTGAGTACCTAAGCTGGTGGTTTAGTTTTCCTGGTTTTTTTTCTCTTGTATAAATTAAATCTGTATTGGTTTAGATCTGGTTTTGTTGTTATTAGAGCTGCCAAAAGTGCCATACATGTTTGGATGATACTCTGGACAAGCTTCCAGAGGTTCAGGCATACATAAAAGTCTTAAACTCATATTTCTGTTGCTTGAGTCTTTTACAGAACTCTTGAATAACCTTAGCCAGAGCATTCAACCGTTCTGAACTTGGAGAACAGCACTAACCTCCTATGAGCTGAGTGGTGCGGGGTGAGATTCAGCTAATATTTGCAGAAGAGAAGGAGTTCTTTAGAGGCAAGAGTCTTAGCTAATATTTGCAGAACACTCTGAGGTCTTAGGATAGATGCTGCTTCCAAAGGGTGAAGTGGTATTCACATGTTCTGTCATGTCTGTGTTGTTTACAAACAGAATAGAATGATGTTTTGAAGGTCAGAGACCTTGAGAACAATAGTTGGTTTGAAGCACTCATTTATTTTTACCAAGTTCAGATGCCTGGCATACACTAGCATTTCATTTATATAAAAGATCTGATCAAACATTTTGCTTGTTTAAGGGGGTTGTTTTGCTTGTTTTTGGGCTGTTGAAATGTCAGATGGTTAAAAACAAGCAGGAGTTCCAGATGGGGCAACTTGAAAAGAAACATGACAGAGATGGTAATGGGAAAGTTTCAGATTCTCACCGGATTGGGAGGTCCATGCCCTCACCTGTGACTGCCAAGCCCATTCTCTGTCTAAGCTCTTGTGTAAAACAGTTTTCCATAAGGACGTTCTTCATTACCAGGGTAAGCAAAGCCAGTAACAGTTTATTTTCACTCTTCACTAGTCCAGCCGTGCTGGGGGGAAGGGTTTGGGAGCTGTAGTCTCATCTTGAATACTCAGCTTTTATACAGCCAAGAAAATCATGAGCAGTCTGCTTTAATGACCCCAAATTTGATTTGGGGTTTCATGACTTACATTAATCGGGCAAAGAAGTGCCCCATAGTTTGATCTCATTCACTGGCACTGATGCAGTGACTTGTACCAAGCAGATGAATCTCTGTCTCCTAAACTTCTACTGAGGATACAGCTCTTTCAGTCTATATCTATCAGAGGATACAGTCTAAACCTGTATTTAAGTAATGGTGGAAGACAAGGGTTGTAATAAATGTTGGAAAACCCCTGGTCATTGATGGAGAAGTAAAAGCTGGTGAAAAGGGATCCATCTAATCAGACAGCTCATTTAATAAATTTGTCTCAATTCCTCTCGTCTGTGGCCAGCTTTCTTGAAGACAAAGGGAGGCATAATTTGTACTGGCAAAGCTAACCCTGACTTAAAATCAGAGTAAACAGTTGGTGCAAATTGCAGCTTTTGTTTGTTTACACTTGAAGCTGTGCTAGTCACTGGAGGCTGGAGTTGCAGCAAATTCCTAACGTATGTTGCTGTCTAATTCACTATATTGATGGTGGTTTATTCCCTAATGCTTAGCAAGTGGAGCACAGTAGAGAAGGCTGAAATTACCTTGCAGTGACCAACCGTGTCACCTTCTTTGGTGGTAAATGTAATGTGGGAATGTATGAAGGTGATATTAGGGTGTGCTTGGTCAATCACTGCTGATTTTTTGGCAATCATTTATTGCAAGGGCTGAAAGGAGCTTGAAACTCCTGTTACCTTCAGTGAGGCAGAAGTTGCTTGGCATCTTGCAAGGCTGTGTCTTTAATTTCTGTACCAATCTAAGGGATGGACAGAGAGGCTATCTGGAAGGAAAAAAGTAACATTGAAAGCCACTAATCTGTGACGTGTTGTGAATGTGGTCTCTAGTTCTTAGAGATTGCTGTTCTAAAACACCACCTCTGGAGAGCCATACTCATTGGCAGAGATATTTATAAGCTGCCATCAGCAGCTATCCGTGAGCTATTGTACCCAAAAGACAAAGGGGGAGCAGAAATAATTATCCCTGAATTTGACAGTTAAGAACATGTGATGTATAGAGGAATGGAGTTAAACCCATGGGATTGTTACTGTCTAATTAATGGCTCTTTGTTGCCGTGCCATAGCCTGTGCTGTGAGCAGCAACACTCTCATAGCCGATTCAAGCTTGCTATATACTCCAAAAAACTAATCTGAAGATTTCAGCCATGTGTTACTCTTCCTATATGAGTTAAATAAAATGAATATATGAAATCAAACATATAAGCACAGTCATAACTAAGCTTTCATTTTAAAGGCTGATATTCAGATGGTTAAATCCCCAAGTGTAATGATTATGAGAGAGTCATTATTTACTGGCATTGAATCCAATGCCAGCAGGCAGATCAGAAGTGCTTTGGGAGCAAAAGGTTTAGATTGTAGCTTGCAGAACTGAGTTCTACTCGCCAGTAGAAAAAATATCTGGCTTTGTTAATTATGGTCCTTCCTGTCTAATCTTTTTGCTCTGCATTTTTCAGTGGAAAGCAGCTTTATCTCCTCTGAGCAAAGACAATCAGTACAGTCAAATCAGAGCTGTGCAGGAGGAATGTTAGAGAGAATGAAACCATGTAAAATGCTCCTAGTTCTGCATTTTGCTACTGATATGAAAAGGTGACTCATGTTGAAGCTTACGGACTTTCTAGGCAGAGGAACATGTGAGGTCTGGGGGCTTCACACAACGCTTACACCTTCTCATATCTCAGGAGAGACTGACCAGTAGCTTCACACTTTTTTCCCCCTACAGCTCTGTCTTTTGTGTCAGCTGTTGATACTAAATGCTTTGTACAGAACCAGCCAGATTTTCTTCATTTTTTTTTCTTCCTTCTCTGTTTAACATTGCTCTAAATTTGATATCGTTTCGGGAAAGCTGCTGAAATAACATGCATGAAACAAGGAATCCACTTAAAGGCATTAGAAACTTTGATAAACCGATAGAATATTGTAGTAACTCATGAGGCTCCCTGTGCTTCACCTTGGGTGCTGTAGTCAACAGCTCAACATCTTCGAGATCACTCGTAGTTTTCAATGTTTTGGTTTTGATTATTGAGATATTGGTTGCTCAAAACTAGTAGGTCTTTCCTTGTAGTGAATCCTGTGACAGAACATCAGTGAGGATGTCATGGTTGACTTGTTGCTTTCTGCATGAGACCTGTTGGAATGCTGATTTGTATTTTTTTAATTTGTGTTTTTAGCCAGTTAGAGGATCGGTGATGGGCTTGCCGAATAATTTTAACTTGGCTACT
Organism: Buceros rhinoceros silvestris; assembly: GCF_000710305.1. Lineage (NCBI taxonomy): Eukaryota > Metazoa > Chordata > Aves > Bucerotiformes > Bucerotidae > Buceros > Buceros rhinoceros. The sequence goes on from NW_010422932.1 coordinate 41,664, forward strand.
ATGGAGTACAGGATGTAAAGCAAACTAATGTTAATGGCCTTCTATGAAGGCACTGTGTAAAAATCTGACATTGAGCTGATGATCTATAAATGAAGCAGAAGTAGTTATATTTTAACTGTGGTCTTCTGTTGTCAGGTTTATTTTACTTTTGCAATGTTCTCTTATCTTAGCCAGGAGTGTTTGACCAAGCTGTGGAAGGTCCATGTCATCAAGAGAACAAAAGCAAAAACATGTCAAGCTTCTACATTTTGGCTGAGAGGTCTGTCTGTGGTGATAATGCGAGCGACGGGAGGGCTATGAGAGGTGCAGCACAGTGGTGCACGTGAGGTGTGTGGATGCAGGTCAAATGCCCGTGCAGTTGGATTATGCTGGACGTGGTGCTAGTGTCGCTTCACATGGAGCCAGTATTTGGCCAAGCTCATCTAAACGTTGGTGTATATTTAGAATGCAGACCTATTTCCAACAATATTCTTTCTGAAGTGATTGTGAGATAAGTCAATTATCTCACTACTCTTAGAATGGGAACTACTATTTACATGAAGTATAGAGGAAAGATGATCAAAGCACGAGGTGCAATGGGACATTGAGATGCACAGTGTGGTTTAACATCGATGATGTCTGTTCACTGTGAAATTCTTTGAAGATGGGTGATACATAATGTTTCTAATTGATTATACTAGCAAGATTGTTATCTGGAGGGCATTTGATGAGGATTCAGGATATCTGGCTCTGTTCCTTGGTATTCTATTGGCCAGCTGAGCAAGTTAATTCCTCTTCCTGTGCCTTAGTTATTCTGCTATTAAAATGCAGATAATCACCCATAAAACTGAGATAATTACAGTGTCCTTTTTGAAAAGTACTTGGAGACCTACTGATTACAAGTTCTGGATGCATTTTCAAAGTTATTACTGTTTTCTTTGTTTAGACAAGATAATAACAGACAAGTTAACATCAGTGAATCTGTGATTTGCTCAGAGCAGGCGAGAGGAGATGGGAACTTGAATCATTATTGATTTCACTTTAAAGGTCTCTGCAGTTTCTTTAAAGGAAACAATAAAGGTTGATGCCAGAGTTCTTTTTGCTGGAACTTGATGCTTCTCTGCAATGACTATTTCTAGTTAAGAAAATTCTAGCAGTTGGCAAATAGGTGGCACATCACTCTTGTCTGGGAGTGTAAATGTTCTGTACTTAAGAATCCTTGCAGGTGGCACCCCAGATTTAGCAGAGACAAGAATAACATCTATTGCCATTCCTGACAATTCTGAGGTCTCCCAAAGCCATTTGAAAAGTGCAGAAGTAGATACTGGCGGACTCAGGTTTAGGTGCTTTGGGAAACCATTTTGTGCTAAACAGCGGTGTATCAGTCTAAGATATCATCCACCAAATGTCTTCCATTAAGGGAAGGTCTTTTTTCCAAGTCTTAAAATTCTGCTTCCCCTTCTGATACTTTCTGAAAAACTCGTCATGTTTCTATTTATCATCCTAAAGAGTAGCAGAAAAGAAGTCCCTGCCTGATCTTGAGTTAGTGAAGGTTAATGTGGCTGGAAGGTGGCCATTTATACCAGTAAGAGAATGGATTGCTGCTAAAGGAGCCAGCATTGCTGATGGCATTGATATACTCACTCTCATACTACTGTTGTTCAACATGCCTGAAAAGACTGTTGAAAGGAGGAGATGGCTTAGGTTAGAATTACAGCAAGGTATCCTTTTCCATGACAGGGCTGTGGTGATGAATGCTTCCCGCTGTTCTCCAAGGTTGTATCTGAACTCAGAACCAACCCATTTTGCAGCTTATTGCTGCTCAGGCCAAGCCCATAACCAAAAATCACTTTCTGCTTTTGCAGGAAGTGACACTTCACACAAAAAGCATCATATGGTCTTAGTGGAGCAGCTCAAGGCAGAAAAGAGTAGTGGAGATTAAGTAAACGGCTTTGCTACTTGTAGAGACTGGTCTTGCTGAAACAATAGTAAGATCTTCTAACTCAGAAGACAGCCATTACTACGTGGCTGGGAGCTTTCTTCCCAGATGTCAGTGAAAGACCTTCCTGTTGCTAAATCCCATGCCGAAGGTGCCAAGCCTGTCTTTTACTGTGATCTTGCCACAAGAGACCAAACTGATACTGCATTTCCTAGTGCTGAGTGATGTTTCCACACGGTCTGAGCCTCAGCTAGTCCTTTCCCCAAAAAATTTGATTGGAACAGACCAGACAAAGCAGGGATGATGAAGTTCCTTTTCTGAAGCCAGTTGTAAGTTGGTGTGGGTACAGAGGAATTTGCACTCAAAAACATTGCTATTATCCAGTTGTAGTGGACAGCACAGGAAATGCACCCGGATTCCTGTAACACCTGATTTGTCGAGAAGAAATGCTCTCAACAGGTTTTTTCCACCTCCTTTGGGGGTACAGAATCCTCAATACAGGAATGTCTTCCAGTGTCTGCTGGGTCTATACCATTGTATTGGATAGATGTTGAGGTGCAGAGAGGTTCTGGCAGAAGATGGGAATCCAGGTCTGTGGAGGACCCCAAACACAGACTAGCTTTCTGCTCTATTGCTTTGGCATTTTATCCTTGGCATTGACTTCACCTCCTGCTTTCACTTCTTGCCCTTCTTTGGGGAGTGATGTTAACTTCTTTAGGGATGTGGCACCTTGTCATTTAGTTAGGTGACAACTCTGCACTACCATAGTGATGTTTGGTCAGCAAATGGCAGCCCCAGGGATGCCATCCATACACTGAAGCCTCTAGAGTCCTGGTAGCCACAGAGAAATTATCTTGTAATGGCTGGGTACAGACTACCATGGCAGTGTAATTACACAGCAAATACTACTAGGTTGCTAGGCCTAATGATAAGCTAAGTGTCAACTGGAAACAAGAGTAAGTGCAGGTCCCTTGTGGATAGGGTATGGTGCTGAGGTCCCCTGATGCTGTCAGCTCATCCACATTCTTCCTGGACCACTGGAGGTGATACCATCTCTTGCCGATGATGCTCGTTAGCAGTTGTCTATCCTGGCAGTCATGCTCTTTGGCTTTATTTTTTTGAAAAGCCCATCTAGCAAAGAAGGTTGGCATAGGGCAGATGCAATGCAACCTGCTCTTATATGAACCATAGCTGAGTGGCTGAGTAGGTCAGGCTGGCTCATGAGACAATTTTCTCTTCTCTGGGACAGTCTGCTGCCATCCTCCAGTTTCTGTGCTTTGTTGCATGTTGTAAAGATGTGTCAAAGTGGCTTTTGAGCCATTTCAGCTGAAGTGGTGTTTTGAAAATGTTTGGCGAGAATTCTTTAAAAAGAGTACTGTCATTTATTGAAAGTTGGAGCCTTAATTTCTGTCTGTAGACAGAAGTTTTTAAAGCTGCCTCTCTAGTGGTTACCAAATACAGGCAGTGCCCATGCAGCTGTCACTGAGACTCTCTGGCAACATAGGAGTTTTCGAGATTTCCTTGTTGACAGATACCAGGAATCAGGCTACCTAAAAATACCTGCTTGTAGCTCACAAGTCCACTGATAAATTAGTTTCTTTTGAGCTTTCAACATTTTTCCTTCTCCAGACATCAAAACTTGAAATATTCATTTCTTCTTCAGAGCATGAACCCTGTGATCAGCAAGCTGAGGGTCCAAGGATGGCTTCACTGAAAGACGACACCAGAATAATCAGCTCAGGGTGAGGTCAAGCTAGTTTGACACTGCAGCTTCTCAGTGGCTTTGGAAAATACCTTCCAGAACTACAGCTAACTATATATGATTCTCTGGGAGTGTTCATCTGAGAGGACCCCAAGTGCTTCCCGGATCTTGCATAAAGCGTGGCATTCAGGTAATGAAGTCTCAGTTTTGAAACTTGTCATTATTTAGGAGAAAATTATTGAAATAATTTAAAAACGGAATATACTTTACATTTAAAAATGGTAAGGCTATTGGCTAAGGCTCCTAAGTCACATAGATCTGTCATGGCTACTTATGTGAAGTCTGTTTAGCTGCTGCCTCGGAGCTCTTTACAATACCAACCAACTTAGTTAATGAGTGCAGTTCTGTGTTACTAGTTACCCCAAATCAGCTGGAAAAGCTGCTGGCTTTTATTTCTGAAATGGAATAGAATATGCTCAGTCTCCATAGGATGGGAATGAAGAATCATTCTGTCAATTCTCTTCCTGCCAGCTGATGCCAGGGTCAAAGAAGTAGGTCACACCTTTCTGGTTTTGAGATGAAGCAATGCTCATTTTAGACCAATTTGCTCTGAGCACGGAGCTCATCTGCTGGGTTGAACCAGGGCATTGTTGCTTTCTCCAGTGCATTGTTCTGCTCTCCCTCTAATTAGCTCCAAATGTTTCTTATGCCTGGAACACAGTGGTAGTGATGAATAATAGGCTCTTTTCTCTTAACCCTTCGACCCCTAATTCGGCTGTACACTCCCACCTAGATGCTTTCACTTTCCTACAGCCACCAGCGCTGTCAGTCTGACAGCTGCCTGTATCAGACTTGCTGCCCCATAACCTCCTCTCTCCTGTTCTGCAAATGGAGTAGAAGAGTATAGGAGCATGGTCTTGACTCCAGCATTTACTTTTAAGGTCATGGTGTTTGCTTTGCATGTGGTTATGCATAAAGATGCACATCAACCCTGGGAAAGGAAGAGAGCTACTGTCACTCCAGATGAGCTGCCCAGAAAAGTATTTGATTTGTAGATTGTTGATTTGTAGAACTGCACTAGTTACATGCCAGAAGGAAAAAGGCACTGCAGGCCAATCCTAAGAGATTGGTTTTTTAACTGCTGAACATTTTGGCTGAACAGGAGTGCCCCTCAGATGTGATTTCTTCATCCAGAGTAGGCTGCAGCCGTTAGAGAGATCACATGTGAGCAGACACAGAGAGCTCAAGCTTGAAGAAAGCAGGAGTGACACCTTTGGGTTCTTACATGGGACCGGTGTTGGTTGGAGGAAGGAGAGGGGGAGACTTGCAGGAGATGAGTCATGGGGAGAATGCTTGGAGGAGGTTGGACCAGGGCATATCCTGTCCTACAAAACAGTACAATGCCCAAACACATTCTAATCACCTTCCTTTTCACAGCAAATCCTCTTGCTTTAGTTTGGGATTTTTTTTTCCAATTCAGAAAACTGAGCCATCAGCCCAGCATGCTGAGTTCCCCCTCACTATGGCAGGCAGGCAGACCCTTGAAGGTCTGGCAGGTGTAGTCACCTGGGCCAGCACTCTTGTTTCAGCACAGGCTACCATTGTCCCATGCCATACCTGTTGTGTCTGCACTGCCCCATGGCGAGGTCCCTTGGCTTGCTGACAGCACCTTTCAGCCTTGACAAAACGCTTGGAAGTGTCTGCAAGCCCTTCCTCCACAGAGGAGCACAAACACTGAGCGCGTCTGCTCGCTGCCTGCTCTCTACCTGCCTTATTCCTGCACCACCCTATGTTGCTTCTGCAGAGGAATGCTCCTGAGTTATTGCAAAGGCCAATGTGCTGTCATCACGTTCTGGTTTATAACTACCCAGTCTTGTAAAGCACTGACATTTGGTTAGGTTGGAAACGGTTTACAGCTGGAATAGCAATGCTTTGATGGAATAGCAATGGGATAGCAATGTCTCTGATGGGAAAGGCTGAGCTTTTGTTTATGTTGTCTGTCTTGCAGCACTCAAGGGCTGGGCTGAGGCTGCGAGTGTTTCAGTGATACGATGCTTTCAGATGCTTGAGTTGCAGGTCTGTGTCTGTCTGCGCTACATGGAACTCCCAAGGAGCTGTATCCACTCAAGTAATTTTTCTTCACTAAAGATCTCCTTGTGGCTCAGGCTGGGAAGGAAAATGATAGGAACAGACATTACTTTCTGTGCTATATGACTTCTGTATGACTAACATCTATGGAGGCTCAAAACATTGAAACTGGCTGTCAACGGTTTGGTCGAGGCAAAACCAAGGTCTGATGACGATAATACCCTCCCCTACCCTACCAGAGATAGGGGAAGGGAGAAAAGAACTCGTGAGACCTCTAAGATGCTTTTTGGAAACTGAAACAAGGTTTAATAACACCATAAATAGGGATATATTAAATGCACAAGAGAACTAGTGAGATATTGAGGGTTAAACCGAAAGCAAACACGGACCGTGGCAGCAATCCGAGATGGCGGCGACCACGTGGTTCTGCCACGTGAGCAGCACACAGAGACCCGCGCAGTTACGAATTACTCGGCAGTGCGAGACAAAGCAGGATTTTCACAATCCTACAAGTCTCTATTGCGGATTGAGGCAAAGCAAAAGCAAACATCTCTCGGACGCGTGGGCAGTCTGGGGCTCAGCTCAGCGCTTTTGGTGGGGCTCCGATGCAGCGTGCTGAGGCGGCGCAGCGACAGCAGCTCCGGGGGTCTCTGGCGCAGCGCGCATGGGCAGCTGGCTCCCGGATGAGCGGAGTGCGGTGCGCCACAGTGTCACTCCGGCGATGCTTGCGGCACGGCTCCGAGC
>NW_010422933.1:0-465 GCF_000710305.1 Buceros rhinoceros silvestris
CCAATAGACTATTTGCATGTTTAAGGGGTTTGGCTGCTTTTGTGTCTCAGGGTGGGCACTTTTTTATTATAGCGTGTCCTGCAGCTCCCCTTAGTTCACCTCCTCTGGCTGACCCTACGGAAAGTCACCGAGCAGTGCAGAAGCCCCTGATCTCCTGTCTCAAACTCCCCTTCTGTTCTTCCATTTCACATTCCACTGAGGACTCAAAATGGCTGCAGATAGGAAATCCACAGGGAGGTTTTACCAGCTGTGGGGTGAGATCCAAGTGGAGAGAGTTCTCAGCTGTGGATACACACTGTGCATAGCCTTTTCAAAACGTAGGAGTTTTGTGTTTAGGATAGGTAACAGATACCTGCTTTCCACTGTCAGCTTTTATACTACAACTTCCATTTTTAACTGTGTCATGAAGGAAGGAGCTACCTTGAAAATCTTTCAGTGCTGTTGATAAGAAATCCACAGGGCTGG
>NW_010422933.1:624-1595 GCF_000710305.1 Buceros rhinoceros silvestris
CTGAGCTTTGAGCCTCCATCCTCATGCGCCTTTGTTTGGGCTCTGGCTGAGGAGGAACTTGCTGTACTTACACTAGTCAGTGGCTGTCCTGCCTGAAGTGTTGCTCTGACTTAGCCTGTCCCTTATGATCGAGGAGTCACCTACGTGGCTGCAAAGGGTGGCTGGGTAAGAAGGAGGTCCCCAGGTTTTCACACCAGCTGGAGTCTCCTTCCATCAAACCTTCCCATGTCAGGAAGATTAAGGCAGAAGAGAGATAAAGAGGCTCCTGGGACATTTGGGATGGAGATTCTCATAATCTTGTTCGTGTCTGTTCAGCACAACTGAAACTGCAGTATCGATCTACACACTAAATGAAGTCACTGTGCATCCCCTGGACTCGGACCCTGAACCTGGGTTTCATTCTGCTGTCTGACTTCTCTCTTACCTGTGGTGGTGTCCTGTGCTCTTACTGAAATAGATTCACATCAAAGGGAAGTGCAGGGAGAAGTACAATTCTTGACTGCCTTGGTGGGAGTTCTGGCAACAACTTAAGAGGGTGCAAGAGTTTGTGATGTACTTCGAAGGCAGTTCAGTGATACCAGCATAGATCTGTACCGCTAAGAAGGAACTTGTTGAAGCACTCATCCATGCTTGGTATTTTGTATGTCTCTTCTTCTCAACAGATGCTACAGCTGCCACAGCCCCAGTCCCTACAGCAGAAGCTGGCACTTCTCAGAAGGTCGACCAGGTGTTTGAGCCAGCTGATACCTTGCCCTCTCGGAGTGAGGCAGCCGCTGTGCAGCCCGTTATTGGCATCAGTCAGAGAGTGCAGATGAATTCCAAAGAAAAGAAGGACTTGGGGACATTAGGTACAAACCCAGGGTCACGCGATGGATGCATTCCTGTAATTCTGGCAGGATGGATTTGAACGTGATGCTATAATTTATATAATAATAATGCTATAATTATCATCTCCCACCTCTAATTTTGCC
>NW_010422933.1:1921-9103 GCF_000710305.1 Buceros rhinoceros silvestris
TGTTGGAGCACCTGCAGACCCAACCAGATCCCAGTGAAAAGGCAGATATGGCACGTTGTACAGGAGTTTTGTCTGTTGTACTGAGGAAAAGAACTATTTAACAGTTATCCAGTTCTTCTCCATTTCACCCATCAGTGCGGTATTCTGTCCTGTTTAAAGTTTCGGACTGCCCTCTCTATTTTTTTGTTCGTGTGTGTGTGCACATGTGCCTTGAAGTGACTTTCTCAGATGCATCTAGGGGAGCTGAATTTTATGTAAGAGCTGGAGAGAGGAGGTCCAGATGCTCTCACAGGAAGTTTCTTCTGTGATCAGAAAAAGAACAATCCTTCTAGCAGCCCACCCATTCCCCTGGTTTCTGTTTTCTAGCTTTAGAAGAAAAAACATTTGGCAAATTCTTTGCCACTTGTGCATTGTATCCTGTGAAGCTGAAGATCATGTAGTGCCTTTTTTCTTTGTCAAACAGTTGATTTTACTAAAGCCTCTGTATACTTTAAGGTCAGTTTTGATTCACACTTATGATTTGTTCAGCCCCTTCACTGTGTTGGACAGAAATGTTTCTGTAGCTCAGCAGTGTTTGAGGTTCCTGGTAGTAGCCAGGGGGCAGGGCAGCATTAACAAATAGCCGTGAGTGTCGCTGCAGCAAGTGAAGGCCCAGGCTCCCTCCTCTGGGAGGGTTTGTTCTGTCGTTTGGCTGTTTGACAGCAGTCTGACACAACCAAGCAGAAGGAGCCCTTTCCCAAGATGGGACATGTCCTTATGTAAGTGTTTATAATAAATGCCAACTGAAAAAAAACGGAGGGAGGAGTGTTACATAAGGGGCAAAACACAGAGTGCTGCTTGTCGAGGAATCTGATTTGAGGTGTCACTTCAGAGAATGCTGTCTCGTTGTGCTGGCAGGAACAGCAGCCACGGCTGCACGCTTGTAGGCAGCTTTGAAAAGCAGCCAAAACGCTTATGTGCTGTCGGGAAACCCCAGCAGCTCTGCCTGTTTGGGATCACAATCCCCAGGAGGAGTGAGTGGTGCCTGTCCCTCCTCACTCCTGTCGTCGGCGGGAAGAAGCAATAGACCAAGATTGAGCTTGGTCCAAATGCAGCTTTGCTGCTTCAATCGTAGAGAGCTCACAGCAGGGCTGCGCTGCAGGTTCACTCTCTCTCTGCTTGCCCTGCTCTCAAAATTGCATGTGCAAGCTGGCAGGTTTGGGTAGGTGTGGTGAGAAACCTTTAATGGGTTTACTAGCTTTTGGTATACGTAGCTTTCCAGCAGACAACAGGCTATTAATGCCACCCATTGTTAAAGCAAGGCAGTTCTTCCTCAGTACGAATTACAGAGGTGTCGCCTCCCTTAGCAACAGGCTGAAGGCTGAGGTAGGTTTGAGGAGCTGGTTGTGGCATTAAGCTGTTACCTGCAGTGGCAGAAGGCAGGGCCAGCTCTGAAGTAAACCGTTATACTTTCAGAAACGGTTTAATTTGCCACACAGGTTTGTTTGCTGCAGCAGAAGGCAGAATCCATCACCACCTCTGGTTTTTGATTCTATCAAGGAAACAAACAGGTTACAAACCCTGTTTTCCACAGCAGTGGCCTCTGCACTAGGCAGTGCTGGGGAAGGTGTAAGGAGACATTTGTCATCTCCGTGGTTTGAAGGAGAGGCTTGGCTTTACAGTCATCACTTAGCAGTAGCAGTGTCAGTGTATAAGCCAGTTTATGAGGGAGGGATAGACTTCACTTGTTTTTTAAAGAAAGATGCTCATATGGGGTCCTCTGCTTACAGTAGGGAATGTTTCTGGCCCTTTGTATGTAGCTGAAACATGTTTCTTAGAAGAGCAGAGTCCCTTCTTTGCCACTATATCACTGCTCCAGGCAGTGGCATTCACCCGTGCACATACATGTTTTGTTTTTTTTTCAATCCAGGGGGAAAGACCTGAAGGAAAAGCATGAACAAAAAGTTTATGAGCGTGAAATGCAGCGCATCACACTGCCACTCTCAGCGTTCACCAATCCTGCCTGTGAGCTTGTAGATGAGAACACGATTGTGGTGCACACCAATCAGACGCCTGTGGAAGACACGCAAGATGGTAGTGGCCCGCTCATGGGGCAGGCAGGTACTCCTGGTGCCTGAGCAGCTCGGGCCGGAGTGATACAGGCTGAGCAAAGCCTCCAGCTTCCCACTGTGAGTGCAGGGGTTGTGTGTGTTCATTTCTATTTTGTTTTCTTTTTGATGAAAGCCAGATGGAGGTGATGCAGAGGGACGGAACAATGGGCTATTCATCATGAGCTGTTTGAGGGGCACCATTCCGTGCATGACCAGCTGGGGACTGGTGTGGTGGACCCCGCTGCTTCCTCCCACCTACCTCCATGGTGTGCCAAGGAGCTGGGGGGGATGATCGGCCAGGCTCAGAACGGGCCACAGATCCCATAGCCCAGAGTGTGGTCTTGGCTTCCTCTTTTTCTGTTCCTTTCCTATTTAATGGTGTGCACTGTTACTTAAATTTCAGCCTGGAACCCCAGGAGGGAGCAGTACTGCAGGGACTGAGGGGAGCTTCACATCAGACTTTGCTAGATAATTACACTCTGATTATAGTTCCTGCCTTTTTGCTTTAGTGACTGAGAGCTGGAAACACTATCCAGAATCCTACTGGATCAGTTTTTTTCCAAGGAAGAGTCTGAGGGATAGCTTTGGTCAGGAGCAGTATGTTCAGCCCCAGTGTCAATTTGGAAACGCTCTTCTCAAGCTCTTGACAAATCCAGGTCTTCCAGGGCTGAGGCCACATCTCCATTCCCCTGTGGTGCTACATGCATAGCCACAGCTGTAGGTGTGCAGGTGGTCTGTGCCTGCTGCTCACTACAACAGATCAGGAGACCAAAGGCCAGCAGTAGATAGTTGTGGAGTGAAGAAAACCAGCTGCCCTTCAGTTACCTGCAGCAGGTTGAGCACTGGGGATGGATAACATCCTCTTCCGAATTCCCTTGGCTTTCCACAGCGCCCGCTCTGGACAGAGTAGCTGAGCCAGCTGTGGAGGTCACCCTGACCACAGTGCAGCAGCTCTTGCTCTAAGGGCAAGAGCAGGGCAAGGACAAGGGCAAGGACAGGGCAGCTGTTTTTGCAAGATCAGGAGGTGCAACATGGCTCCTGGCCCAGCCTCCACACACACTGAGCTTGTGCAACGAGACTACTTGCTTACGGAGCCTGGCCCTATTAGCAAGGTTTTGTAACAACTTTTTTTAGCATTTCAGGGGGTTTGGAAGGGATGGTTGCTGCAGTGTCTCCCAAGTGGCCCCAAGGCAAAGCCAGTTCAGGGAAACATCCACCCCCATCTCAGGGGATTCAAGCCATTCAAGTAAGTTTTCTAGCCATCTGCTTTAATAGCCGTGGGCCTAACAGGGAGCAGCACTTGTTAGCAGGGGTTTTAGTGTTAATGTTTGACTCAGAAAAGGGAAACATTTTATTTTTAAATGCCTTTGAAAACCATTTCTTTGTAAAATGTTTTAAATACCTCATTATGAGAAGGTGCAGATTGTGCTACCTTGTATTAAAGCTCAAAAGAAAAATGCTCTGGTGACCTGTGTGGACTGTGGCTCATCTGTACATTCCTCCTGCCAGAACAGCATACTTTGGCTTGTTGCAGACAGAACTGAGGAGAAAGGAAGATGCCACTTCTGTATTCCAGGCGTTAGCCAAAGGTAAATCCCTACAAGGAGTGCCCCCACTCCCCAGCACTGACAAGGGGCATGGAGCTGGTCTCCTTGCTGCCAGCAGCTAGTCTTGGACTGACTGGGTTCCTGAAAAGGAGCTGTGGAGGTGTGAGCTGTGCTGACTCAGCAGAGTGGCCGGGGGGAAGATGCTCTGAGTTACAGCCCCTTCCTGCACTGACGCAGGTCAGTTCTGCTTTGGTGCTGCTCAGCAGCAGCTCCATCCGTCAGGGCCTTGCCTTGGAAAGCATGATGGAGACAGAGCGCGGCAGGTTAGGAGGCAGTGACACAGCTACCATTTTTGTTAGCTGTTGCCTTAAGAAGTGCCCCTTGAACTACATATTCCAGAATAAGAGGTTTCCAAGAACAGGCTGTATTCTTATCCCTGGATCAGAAAAGGAAAATGTTCTGCTGACTCCTTTCCACCTTTAAAAAAACTCAGCAACCACCAACCAGCAAAACTTGTCAACTTCTTCCATTTCCCTCACTCCAGGTAAATAGTACTATAGAGCACTAGCACCGTCTCTGGCTCTGTACGTGCGGCAGAGCCCTTTGGCTCAAGAAAAGGCGTTCTAGATGATACTTAATCTGTGCAGTTTTGATGTTTTTGTGATAAAAGAAACCCAAGAAAGTCACAGCTTCCTGCTTTACATAACACAGAGACGACAAAATCTTACTTTTATAGCATACATTTACTGCATTTTAATTTAGTTAGAACATGGAGCTGTGCAAATCACAGTTCATAAACCCCACCCACACATCACCCAGGCCTTTCCCCTTCCGGAGTCCCCTCACAAACCAGCCTGGGAAGGGGAAAGAAAGGCAAATCCTATTAACAATCCTGAATCCACTGGACCCAGTTTAGAGAAGCTCCTCCACTGCCTCACAGTGCAAGGAGTCCCCAGTGTTTCTAAAACACCACTACACAGACCAAAACCACTCTCATGCCCCCCGCACCTTTTGTCAGATGATGGCTGGTCCCATGTTACTGTACTTAATACTTTAAACTCATGGGTAGGGGGAGGAAATCAAAGTAACAGCAAAGACTAACACCCATTCCCCACCATTCAGTACTGGCAGGGTGAAGAGAAAGGAGCACACTAAAAATCCAGTTAAACCAAGATGTTTGTGAAACTTCCGAGCAGGACTTGAGCCAGCTTTCTGCTCGGTTCTGCCAACCACATGAGCTACTATAGCGTAGCTTTCCTCCTTCTCCCACCAAGGGAGGAGGAAGTGCTGGAAGAAGACACATCTCCATCCACCTCCCAGTGACTCCAAGCCCTTCTTTTCTCCCCAAAAGCAGGGAATGACCCTGAGGAAAGTTTCTGCTTGGAGAATCAGCTCAGGTGCTGCAGGAGCAGCTGCAAGAAGGACCTTCAAAAAGGAACAACTTGCGCAGCCCACAGGAAAGGATGAGGTAATGGCAACTGAATTATTAATTCTCCAGCTGCCACTCCTGGGAGGATGGGACATTGTCCAGCACTCTTCTGTTCATGACAAGTCCATCATTTTAAGTAACCTTGGGCGTGTCCCTCTTTGCCATTGTCAATACGCAAAGTCTGAACCACTTCAAACCTTCGGCTTTCTGAAGAGCACCTTCTGCCACCTTTTCTGTCACCTCATGTCCACCAGCCCAGAGCTAAAGCAGCATTAGCACTCCAGGGATGTCCACACCCAGTGCCTAGTGCAGTTCTAGATCTGCGGGTTCCAACACTTTCATCTAGGTTAAGGTTTCTTAGCAGACAAACTCACTGTGCATGCTCAAGTGGCTCATTCGCTGCCTACTTTGTTCACCACCAGGAGGGGCAAACAGAGCCCAGTCTTAGTGTTTCTAGGCAGGCTTTTGGAGGTATTCAGAGACAGGAGGAAAAAACCCACAAAACCAAAACAAAAATTCATACATGCTTCCCCACAGACAAGGTATTTCAGGAGACCTGCTCAGTTCCTAGAGTTTTTCATTCCCTCCCCTGATACACATCAGAGGCCAAAATCTCAGTGGGTTGTTCTGGAAAACACATGCACGAACACATGGTGTCCTGGTGGGGCCTTCTGCTGGATGTCCAGTTTCCCCAGCTTTCTGAGCAGGGCAGTCAGTGGGAGAAGTGGTTCCAGAAGTGCTGGTCCTTGCCCAGGAGAGTCTCCTATACAGTTCCCTCCCTGGCAGACAGGCCAGGGTGGCTTCACAGCTTGCAGCCAAGTTGTAAGGCACCACAGTAAAGAAGCCTGAAAAGGCCAGAGAAACTTTTGCCAAGCCAGAAAACTAGTGTTGAGCAGCTTTCCTAGGTGCAGTTGGCAGGAAACAGCCCTTTTTGCTTCTGAAACAGGCCAGAAATCCACAGTGAATCAGGACGTCCAGGAGAAGGGGTATCGGGTGGGGAGAGAGAGGCAATGCAGCAAACGCACCGGGTGATGCCCCGTTAATGCCCTGGAAGTGACCGAAGTGCATCTCTCTCCCTGTCACTCATCTCAACTCCAATGGAAGTGGTGCAGGCAGCAGGATGAGCCGACTAGGGTGTGTTTTCAGGTAGCTTGTCACGGTTCAGTCCATACTGCACAGTCACGTTGTGGTCCAGCTCCTCCAGCTCAGATGGAAGAGGGATGGCAAGTTCTCCCAGGTAGAGAGAGAGAGCTTCAAAGGAATCTTCCAGCTTGGAAAACGGGGGCCTAGAAGCAGCAGTGAGGAAGTGTGAGTGGGAAAGAGGAAGCAGAATAGCATCTGGAAAGGCTGAGCCAGTTGTCCATCCAGGCCAACTGTCCCATGCACAGACATACGAGCAAGGACACGATCCCTCCCCATTCAGCTTCAGAGATGGCAAAGTTCCTTTCTGTCTGGGCTACCCCCGTTTACAGCTGACAGCCAGGGAGGTCTGGCTCTTTTGGAACCCACCTGGCATCAGCACTGTTCTGAAGCTGGAAGTTTCACAAATGAAACCAAATGAAGTATTCAACTTTCAGAGCCGCTGCCAGCTGCTGCTGCCCCTACTTTTTGTACATGACAAACCCTGAACAATCACTCCTCCTTTACCCTCTCTGTCTTGGAAATCGTTTCAGAGACCTCCACCATATATATTCTCCCAAGCTGATGAGTCTTCAGTCTCTCCTCACATAGAAGCTTTTGAGTGTTCTCACAGCGGGTTGGAATAACGGCCCTCTTCCACCTTCTGTGCAGAGCAATCCTTCCCGTAAGGGGATACAGACACATCCTCCAGACCCCAAACCCACCTGCTCTCTGGTTCCAGTCTGCAGCAAATAGCAGCCAGAGGGAAAAATGCTGGCGGGCAGTCAGCCGGAACAAACTTCTCCCAGAACAGCTTGACATTAAGGCCAAAATCCAGTGTGCGGGGGAGACAGTCCGGGTCAGCATAAACCTGGCCTATGATCTAGGGAAAAATGAGAGGAGTGCCTAAGTACAGCAACCATTCCATAGTATTAACAAACAGGGAACTTCAGCATCAGGCAGGGGCTACTTCACAGTGTTGCAGTGAAAGGGAAAG
>NW_010422933.1:9217-27107 GCF_000710305.1 Buceros rhinoceros silvestris
AAGAGCAGAAGCGCGTTCCCTCCTTTCCAGTGCGTTTAGTTGCACACGGGAACAGCAAGGCACCACATACAGACAAATTTCATAGGATTTCAAGACCTGGCGATGCAGCCGCTGTTGTGAAGGAAGGCTCAGACACCTTCTGTTTCTCCCCAGGGTCTCTGCTAGAAGATACAGAATGACGTGCACCCCCCAGAGAGCCTGACAGTGTCTCGCTGCTGGGTCAGCTATTGTGCTGCATGCTGCTGGGAATGATGCAGCCCCTCCTGATGGCAGGTAATCAACACAACCTGCAGCACCATCCTGTCCCCCCTCCCACAAAACCTTACCACCCCACCAGCAAATCTCCTCTGTCTGCGGAGCCTGTCCCAACCAATGCTGCGAAGTCAAGAGCACCACACTTTCTGGGTTGCTCTGTTACTAGCAGATTCAACCCCACCCACAGCCAGAGGTTAGGGGCAGAGGGAAGAACAATCATAACCCATGCCCAGGTGGTTGCACGGGAGAGCTGGTAGAGGAAAGGGCTGGGTGGAACAGAGAGAAGCCCTGCCCCAGCACTCAGAAGTCCCAGTGCTCACCACCTCCCCGCTGAGGTGCACTCACCACCTCCAGCACTAGGACTTGAAGTGTAATAAGAGGGAAAGAAGCCAGGCCAGAGAGCTGTGGGTGAGCTGGACTCAGACAAGGTCAATGTCAATACAGACTTTCACATGGGGAAGAATATTGCGTTTAAAGCCTCACTGGGTATCACAAAAAGGGTGTTATTTATAACCACCCAGGCTTTTCTCTGCCAGTAACTCAGCAGGACAGCCACATCCTGTCACTAGACAGTGCGACAGCCATTATGTATTTTGGCAGGGTTATTTCCTTATCTGTTTGAGTGTGTAGCATCTTTTTTTAGCATCTTTATTTTGGTGACAAGGAAAATGTTGATATGCTGCTACCCCTTTATTAGTCTTTTTTCTAGATGAAACAATTGCTTCAATCCCACATACAGATTTTTCAAGTTCCTAAATCTATCGCTCACAACCACAACATTCTCTGAGAGGAGGGCCCAGTGCAAACACAGCTCCAGATGAGGCCACAAAGATTTATGCACAGATATCGTCTTCATCCCTTCATTCAAACACTGAAGACGAAACCATGCTGGTCTCCCCTGGTGTTCCTGTAACCGCTGTGCTATCCATACACATAACACCCCACCTTTCATCTGTATTTCCACTGTCTTACACACCTTTTAAACTGAAAATACCTTGCAGCTTTTGAGTGGTGCTCTGCAGACAGAAAGCTCTGATATACTAGTAAGACTGTGCATCGGCTTAGAGATAAATTAAGCCAACAGACTTCAGGGTGCAAGCTTCATTAATCGACCTGCAAAGAAGTTTCCATTTACCCTTCTCTGAAGTGAAGTGCCATCCCCAGTGGAGGCCCTGAATTTGCTGAGATTATGCAGCTAATTGGTCTTTTAATGAGGCAGTAGAAAAAGAAAAAAACAGTATCCCAGTTTTAAGGAATATGTCAACTTTAAAATGGGTACCAGGGCTCGGTCAGAAATTGATGGACTTTTTTAAAGCTTCTTTCAGTCCAGGAGGAGCCTCTGCATTTCTTTCAATGCAGGAAGAAACTCTCTCTGGGACCAAAAAGTTACAAGACAGTTCTCTTCCTCGAGGGGACAGAGGCAAGGTAAGCTTGTACTCCCAGCCTAATTCCCTGTGCTGTTAGGTCACAGAGTGCACACTCAGAACCGGCTAGTAACAATCTGCGCAAGGAGATGGCAGTGGGAAAGAGGCCCATTAAAGATGCCACGTAACATCCTGGTCTTACCTCACAGAGAACAATCCCAAATGAAAAGATGTCCACTGTCTCATCGTAGCTCTGTCCTGCAGGAAACATAAAACATTCAGCATTAGGAGAGACAGTTCCCCATCCAGCTACTGCAGGAGCTGCCAGTCCAAAGCTTAGCTAAATCTATTCCCTGAACGGGGTCTAAAACAGGAGACAAAGCAAGGCTTAAATCTGAGCAGGGTCAGCTGCCCCGAGATACGCATACCAACTGGATCGTCCTCTACGCTGCCGTCACATATTTTAACCCCACTTCTTTCTGCTGGGGACAACACAGGGAAGCCTTTTGCATCAGAGGTCTGAGCAAACGCTGAGGGTAACTACGGAAAGCCGTGACTGCTGTTGTAGTGCAGAGTCAGTGTTCAGCCTCCCCAGCAGCCAGCGAGTGCCCAGTCCCTGCTGCAGTGACCGAGAGATAATAAATTACACGCTAGCAGCACTGTGAATGTGGGAGAGCAGACTGGCTCCAGCATGACATTCTCTGCTTACAGACACGCCTCTCCCAAGCCAATAGCGGGTAAACAGCCTTGCTTTCAGAGGTGATGTCAGATGACGCTCTTGCTGATCTCTTGGCAAATGCCAGGTTTGAAACAGGCTCTGAGAAGCAGCCCCGGACTCCAGGAGGGCCCGCAAGCCTCCAGAGAAGGAAAACAGAATAGCATTCAAGCAAGCAACATGGAGAGGAGTTGAACTGAGGGGAGGAGCCCAGTCCTCCCTTCCCTGGTGGACTGTTGGGCAATACTGGTATCGGAGCCAGCCAGGCTGCCCAGCCTGGTCAGACAGAGCTGCTCATTAGGAGGAAACCTGTATCCACTGTCTTCTGGCCTCAGCTCCTGCAGGGGCAGTTTTTCCCCTAAGGGACATAGTTCATCCTTAATGCAGCTGACGGCTGCGTGCCAAAACCCCAATTCCCCTGCATGTGGACAACTCCCACCCCAGTCCTGAGGCTTCTGCAAACCTGGCAGCAGATGGCTTCTCCCTGCAACATGTAGGCCTCATCCTGCAGCTAAATGATTCCCTGTCTCAAGGGACAGTTCCAAAGCGTGAGGCTATAACAGAAAATGATCTCAGGTTTGGTTTGATTTCAGGCCTCTTTTGTCTTCCCTGTTACATGGATCATAGCAAGTTTAGGTCTCTGGCCTCCTGAAGAATCTGGCTGTCAAGCCAGAAACATTACCTCAGCTGGTACAAAGGCTTATCAGGAAGAGAAGTGCAGCTAGGGTACCTGTGTGTATAAATACACTGGCATATTAGCAGGTCTAAAACCATAGGCTCCAATAGGCTTGATTGTTCCTAGGGCCCAGAAGCTTTCAGTAATGCTGTCATCCCTATACCTTGTCACAGGCGGTCTCCTCACCTGCACCGTGGTATCACTATCTTACCGTTTAGCATCTCTGGGGCCATCCAGTATGGGTTGCCAACCACCGTGTAGCGCTTCTTCCTGTCGCTCTTGCGCAGGGTTCGTTTCTTGGCAGACGGCTTCTCTAAAGTGGGCTTTTTCCTCTCCTCCACAATCAGCCGAGATAGACCGAAGTCAGCCACCACCACCGTCTTATCCTACACAAGAGATTTAGCACAAGCCACAGATTCCTCTCATCTCCTTTCAGGAGCAAAGAGGCTGCAATTCCTGTTTACTGTCAACTACACTGGAAGGGCAACTATCAAGGTTTCCTGCAGCCAGAGGAGTGCAGCGAGCTGTCTAGACAGCTGTAAAACACGCAATTCATGATTCCAACTCGTAATTTCTTCCCTTTATTGTCTTATTTCCTGTGTGGTCGCTAACACTAATCCCATCAGTTTGGCTCACTTGCCAGGGGAAATCTGGACCCTTCCTTTCAGACCTTCCTTATTCCACCTGGGCAGGAATTAATTTAGACTTTCATCCTGGGTCATGCGAAGCCCACATGCTAACCTCGTATTCCAGCCGAGTGAACAAGGGCAAGGCTTGAGGGAATGAAGCTACACAAAAATCTTGTGACCTAGCATTTGAAAAAGAGAGAGCACACACATGCGCACACAACCATGCACTTGTCCAAATCCTGAGTGCAAACAAAAATAAAAAGACAAAGTAGTTAAAAGAACAGAAGCGGCTGTAGAGAACATTTTGTAGTTGAGATAAAGAACAGAGCTGTCCTAACTCTCCTCACGTGACTGTTAATAGGAGTTGCCTCCACAGGAAAGAACGTAAAAGAACAGAATGAAGTAACAGTGAAAGCCAGATCAGTCTGGAAAATCCCGTATAAAGATGAAGCTCCCTTGTCTAGGGCACTAAAGCCTCTGAAATCAGTTCCACCCTGACAAAAGAGGGAACATCATGTGGAGAAAACCAAGGGGGAAGATGACAAGGAGGGGAGCAGCATGCTGGGGGGAACAGAGGTGTAGCTCACCAACTTGATTAGGCAATTGTGTGAATTCAGGTCTCTGTGAATGATGCACATGGAGTGCAAGTAAGCCTGGAACGGAGGGAGAAAACTTGGTGTTAGGAGTTCCCAGGTGCATACGTCCCTTCACATTTACAGACCTCAACAACCAGATGCTACTAGTCAGACAGTATCCACAACCCCTCATAGACCACCCTGCAGAAGCAGCTAACCCTGAGCCCGGAGGTTTGCTCCGTGACAAAGAGGCAGCCTGACTCACCATTCCAGAGGCGATTCCTTTGGCAAAGCTGACCTTCTGCTGCCAGGGAAATGGGTCCTGAAAGACAAGTCCTCGATGGTCAGGGGCTTTCTTACCAGCCAGCTGGTGACAGCAATTCCTCTGTGAGAGGGACTCTTACAGCACTCAGCAGAAGACGATACAGCCCCAGGAAGAAGATGCTTCCTGCCTCAGGCCACCCACAGCTAAGAAGCTTTTCCACACAGCTCCAAAGGAGAAGACTAACAACAACCACCATGAGGCTGGTACAACCAACAACACTGTCAGCCTCACTGAGCAGGTCTGCCGGGCTTCCTTACTCACCGCATTGCGCAGGAAGTCCTTCAGTGTGCCACCCTCAATGTACTCAGTGAGGAGGTTCAGCTTCTTGTCCTTGTACAGCACACCAATGAACTTCAGCACATTCGGGTGATCCAGGCTGCGCATCACTTTCACCTGCAAAGCCGAGACATCTCACCCCAAAGAAGAGAACGGAACACATCTTGACAGATCTGTTCCGAGGTGACAAGCACTCCATGCTGGAGGTCCCTTCCAGGGATCACAGAGTGCATTCAAACCCCAGCCCCAGCCTTACGGCAGTCAGTTAACTGCTGCCTCCTCGCTTTCATGCTGTGCAGTTAACATGGTCTTAGTCTTTAAGAAAAAGCCAAACACAAGGGTGCGCTAAGTGACAGGAGCTCTTCCGGTCAGCTCTCTGGTCTGTACTGTATGAATCAGGGCTTGAATAGAGGCATCAGGCGTTTAGGGAGCTGCTTTTAAGCTAAATCTGACTTTGAGAAACATGGTAGGCAGCCACCAAGAAAATAGTTTCGCTTAAATACATCAGGAGTCTTAAATATCTTACAGGTACTGGCCCTCATCATTTGTATTTATGCACAAGGCTCAAGGGATAAATCCTTTGTGTATTGCACAGCTCAGTTTGCCTCAGACTCAGGCTGCTTTTTATCACTGAAAAATTAATGAACTGGGAGCTGAAGCCACATCTATTGCTTAGTGTGAGTCACACTTCACTGCAGCAAACATTCAGCTCATGTCAGTTTTTCCTTGTATGACGTCTCCCTCCTCAGCGCCTTGACTCCTGCCAGGTGGCTGGCAGGATCACGCTCTCTCTCTGGAGAAGATGGAAGAGAGTTCCACCACACTACTGGCTCAGAGGCTTTTTGAAATCTTGCTTCTACCTCTGTCAAGAAAGTCTTCTGTGTTTCCTCATCACAGCGAATCAGCTCCTTCATCACCATCACCTTTCCTGTTGCTTTGTGAGTCACCTGGTGGGAACAGAAACCACAACTACAGGCAAGGTTCAAGACAATATAGCTTCAATGCACTTGCAACGATTCTGAAAGAGAGGGTAACATTGCCCTCCATCCAGAGAGGAATATAGAAGGGAGAAAATTCAGAGCCCAAGGATTTGCAGAAAACCGCATGAAATTTCTCCTTTCAGAATTCAGCAAAGATTCTGTAAGCGAATCAGAAACTACCTAAAGCTGAGAGATCAACAGCGTCCCAAGAACTAAGCTGAAGTCTCCCTTTTAGACAGCACAGGGCTAAGCACGCGTACAGGCCATCGAAGCCTCTGAAAGCATCCGTTCCAACCTGTGCATTCCTCAGGTTTCCTTCCAGAAAGTACTTGCCCAGGGTGATGCTCACATTTCGTACACAGACCCTAACACCTACATTCTGTATCAGCAAAGGAATCAACATTCACTTGCGTCAGAAACCAAACCAAACAAACCAAAACTACATTACTACATGCTTTGGTTTTATGGGGGCTGAAGCCTGATGGTTTCTGATGAGTTTATCAAACCTGCTGATGTGCAAGCAGAACTGCTCGGTTAAGGCAGGAAGCAGTTGAATTACCATGCTCCTTGAGAGCAGTCTATTGATACCTGCAAGGAAGGTCCCAGAACAGTGGCAAACACACAAAAATCCACCATAAACACTGGGTTCTAAATTTCCTGGCACTTTCCTGTGTTCTAGAGGTTTCTTGTAACCAGCTCTGCCTTGCTTGCGTGGGGAGCATCCAAATTCTGATGAGCAGTTTTCCTGGAAATCCTCTCCCCTTCAGTTGTTTAACTTGGACAGCTCAGTTTCGCTAAGACCTCCAGGTAACTAACCAACCACCTTCTCTCTAGGAACAGAGGGGAACTATTCTGACCAGATACAGTACTAGCTGCAGCAAAACCAGTCAATCTGAAGCTCAGGAGAGGTGTCACTTTTTTCCCCCTCATACTCTTTAAAAAACAAAAAAGCCTCTTGGAAAACCTCCAGAACTGCAATCCAGGACACAAGGCCCCGTTACAGTATTTAGGAAGCTTCTCAGCTCTTGCAAACACTGTGGCTCCCTTGTTCGGTTTGGAACCATGGGATGTAGCAAGGCTGATACATGTGGAATACGAATGCATGGAATAACACAGCCGAAGCAAGAGTACAAGTCTTCTGCTCCCATCCAAAATCAAGCATCCATATACAAGTAGCGAGCCAAGGAACACTACACATTCCAGCCAGGGACATGAAAGCCAGGGACATCTAATATCCAAAGATAAAGGGAAGTGACAAAGACAAGACAAGGCTAAGTGGAATTCTTAAGCTGACATACCAGCAAAACTGAAACAAGTGTCATCATGGAACTCCAAGAGGGCAATTTTAACTCCCAGAGCATGCACCAGATCAGGATGGCTATCGGGTAATTTGAGCAGAAAAAAAAATGCCTTTGTGCCGTTAACTGTGGGGACGCAGATGACAAAAGCATGCGACAGAGGAAAGGTTCTGCTTACCTGGACCTGTTATTTCTCTATGAGCAGAGGAGAAGAGAAATATGCTCATTAGTATGGATCAAAAGCATTGGGTTTGTAGTACTGCCTCACCACCTACCACAGAAGCATGAGATGAATGTGGTGGCTGGACACCTGAAGTTTATACAGGTCTAAGGACAGAAGTCCCATGGTGGATAGCAATCTGAGGACTGAGGAGCTCACAGCACCTTGGTAAGGCAGGGGAAGCTGCCCCCTGATGCTGACAGGGACGCCAGGATAGGAGCTGTTGAAGCACCCCAGTCAAGACCAGAGAGCTTAAATACAAGAGAACTGCTATTAAGGGAGATTTTAATTGAGAACGTCATACAAGACCTGACCACTGCCACCGCACTGACAAGCCATTTAGGCTCTGCAGGGGGTTCAGAGATGATCACCACATCAGCCTGGCAAACCCCCAAGCACGCCACACTAAGGGTGGGTGAGAAATCCGGTACTGGGGAGTTGAATGCACCTCTTCATAGGAAAGATGCTCGTAAGAGAAAGTGTAGCTTGTTCCACATTCTCTCCACCTCACCCAGGTGGGTGCTCCAGGCACTCTGGAGCTCTAAACCTAACTCAGGAGGTGCATGTGCATGGCCAAGGGGACATTCAAAGGGGATAAAGTCAAAACCACCTGCAGCCAGAGACATTCATGGTCAGGGAATGAAACAGAAATGGATCTCACTGAGCAAACCAGATGAGTTTCAAGACCGATGAGTATCAGCAGGGCAAAGGTCACTGAGACTGGCAAAGAATCCCAAGACAGGCAGACTTTGCTGTAATCAAAGTAAATGAGGAATGTTTGGGGACCTCCCTCACCTTGATTGCTTGTCCAAAAAATCCTTTTCCTAGTACTTCACCATGAATCAGGTCACAGGGCCGGAAGATTTGCTGGGAGCAGCTAGAAGAGGAACGCAGGGATTCAGAACGACTGATATCACGGCTCAGCAGGAGTGGTTCCTTTGGAGAACTGGGGCCAGGAGACTTAGAAATGCTGTTACTTCGCCTAGAAAACAAAGGAGACAGGAAGATCAGGGAAGCTGCTAGGAAACTTTTGATTTAGCATATCCCTTCATTAGCTCCTAAGGGACCAGTTTCTAGATGTGCCTCAGTTGGCTTCACATCTCAAAAGCCAGATGCTCTCCCGGCACCGTGAAAGCTCTTTACAAACCTAGAGCAGCTTCAAAGTCAGAGCTGTAGCTCTGTGAACAGGAGGAGGAAGTTGAGAAGATACAGCACTTGCTGTCTCTAGACAAAGATTAAAATACTGGTAAATGGCTAAATGAGCGACTGAGTGCCCCAGTCTGGGAAGACAAGATTCTTCCCAAGTCCCAGGCTTCAGCCGTTTTCCCTTTAAGGACGTATTCTTCCCTGGCTATTTAAGGCTGGTAAAAATCTGACCTTTAAATTTTCTAACTGTAGAAGTTAGTAGGTTTTCTACATTAAAAGTAGAGCTCTTTATTTTTATTAAGGGAAGTTTGCCATCCCGAAAGGGGCTGGAGGGAGCCCATGTCAATAGCAGAATCCAAAGCTCTCCACTGCTTCGCCAATGGTTTATGCCAAGGCTCATATCAGAGGTGACTCACGTCTCTGCAGTCCTCTGCAATCACAGGGCCAATCACAAGGTTGCACAGAGCAACCAGGTAGCACAGGACAAAGGCAAGCTAGGTCAGAGGCAGCACTCTGAAGACTTTACCTGAGGGAGCGGCGTCGGAGCGTTCCTTCTAGATTCTCCTTGATGTCCACTGGAGAGAGGGAGCGTGGGGAAATGGGCGGCTTTATGTGGGTGGGAAGACGGGAGTCCAAACGAAGCCTGTCCAAGTGCTGTGAGACGGGGTTGTGCTCTATCAGCAGCTGAAGTGTCTGGCTTGTCTTGCGAATCAATTCCTCCACCTGAAATCAAACCAAAGGACAGGATGATAGCAGACTGGAGAAACACAAATGGCAGAAGATAGAGGAGACACAGCAGAATGCCCCTCAGGAATCAGAGGAGAGTTCAGTGAGATCATTCCACAGTTGTGGTTTAGTTGTGCACACCACAGGTGCCTACCAGACATATCAAAAGTTCTTTATGCTATCCAAATCCTCTTCTTTCTGGTCAGCTTCAAGTGACCTACACAAAAAGATGTGGACAGGCTGGAGAGGGTCCAGAGAAGGGCCACAAAGATGATCCAAGCTGCCATGTGAGGAGAGGCTGAGAGAACTGAGTTTGTTCAGCCTTGAGAAAAGAAGGCTTAGGGGAGACCTTATCACCAAGTTGCAGTATTTAAAGGATGGCTACAAAGAAGATGGAAGCCACCTTTTTACAAGGGGTCATGGAAAAGATGAGGGGTAATGGGTACAAGTTACTCCTGAGGAAATTCCAGCTGGACACAATGAGAACCATCAGCCATTGGAATAATCTCTGCAGGGAAGTGGTGGATTCCCCAACACCGGACGCTTTTAAGATTTGGCTGGGCAGGGTGCTGGGCCAGCTTGTCCAGCCTGTGCTTCTGCCGAGAGGGCTTGGACCAGACGATCCCTGAGGTCTCTTCCAACCTGGTATTTATTCTGTGATGCTGTGAAAGTTGCAATTTTTCTCAGTATTCAAAAACTACACAAGCTGAATACTGCTGCAAAAAACAACTTTGCAAAAGCTACATGGAGACTTATCTGAGAGTCCTAATGCTCTCCAGCACCAACAGTAAATAAAACTCTTATGTAGTGAAGGTAACTCCCGCAGCATCACCTGATGTCTGTATAAAACATTTATTTGTAAATACAGATATCTTTTTTTTTTTTTGCAATGGGGAACTCATCCCTAGGATCAGCTGAGCCTTTGTCTGTTAGCAGTTGTCTCTAGAAGGATCAGAACAGTGAACTTCACTAGCAATACATTAAGAGTCTTCACAGCCGCTGCGTTCTCCAAGATGTCACAGCCTTACACTGTTCTTATTACCTCCCTTCTTGTTTGAGTGCCCCAAAATCAAAACTGCATCCCAATTGCATCTCCATCTGTTATGTTTTCCTCTTCATCCAGAAGGGGCAGCAAAGCTTGTGTTATGTTTATTCCTCCTGCCAGCATGAGTACTATGGGTGTACACCCACTGTAGGTAGGGTGGGAGAACAGTGCTGAGAAGCAGGAAAGCTGTAGGAAGGCAGATGAGAAGAAGGCGTCAGAACAGAAATGAACCCACCTCCTCCACCTGTAACGTACGAATAGGAGCTCCATTAATCTCCAGGATACGATCTGCTGGATGGATGGCGTTTCGGACATCTGGGCTGATGTGCATCCTGTTAACTCTAAACATGAGAATTACAGTGCATGTGGGAAGTCAGTTTAGCCAAAATTATAAAAAAATATTTGATCTCTGATGCTTCCCTTCCTATTGGTACTCTGAAAGAAAACAACGCTAATCTACCAGCACTGGGAGCTACCATTAGATCAAGTTGGGTCTGAGCTGGTTTGGGGAGAGCTCTTCATTTGCACGATGGCAAAAATTGTTAGTCCGTTACAATTCACCAGGTGTTCTGTGTTCAGTGGGGGAGACAGCACTGAGAAATAGTTATCAATTAAGGTCATCACAAGAGCTACAAGGAGACGAAACACAAATGGCTACTAGCCCACATATGCCCCTGTTGTGCCGAGAAAGTTCCCCTCGGCTGTTCAAGCAGCCCGCAGGCCAGCGGCACTGCAGAATGTACACCAGCTCCCTCTGCACAGACAGGCACCTCGCACACCACCTGGTCATACTCACTCTTTCACCTGGACACCGGTGGCATAGCTGGAGCAGCTACCTTCAACAGACACAGAGAAGCCCCTCTTGCCATCAGTAGCTGCTGGCATGGAGATGAGGGTCAGCGTATAAGGCAGCTGCTCACGCAGAGACTCAGTGGAGTGCTTTTCAATCATTGGTGTCAGCACAATCTGGTTATGGCATTTTCCGCTGAAAGAAGTTAAGAAAGTCATTATGGCAGCGTCCTACCCCTCCCTGCCCAACTCACACTTCTGAGTTCTCTCACTGACCATAAGCTATAGTTTTTAGTGCGTACACCACTCCTCCCTCCCGCAGACGGCTTCCTGGCATTCCTTAGCGTGGCATTCGGCTACACGTTGTAGCTGAATGAAACGAACAGAAAGCCGCACTGAGTCGGCTAAACACCGCTTACACAGGAGCGGGGAGCAGCGCTGTGGCAAAGCACGCAGCTCCGTCTTACCAGTAGAGAGTGGAATGTTGCACGAGAGCGTAAGTGTCCCCATCTTCAATGATCACTTTGCAGCTCATGCAGGCAAAGCACTCGGGGTGATACTTGTATTCGCCAGCCACCTACAGACAGAAAAGGGAGTAGCGTAATCGGGTCAGAATCGATCAGTGGATGCAGTAGTGCTTTCCTCTCTAACGAACGTGTTCATTCAGATCTCAAAGTCAAGCGGCAGATTTTTACTGGGGAGTTATGTTAGTCCGTTCTGCCTTTCCTGAGCCCCATCTGTGGCACCTTGTTAGCTAAACTTCCCTGAAACAAACATGTCAATATGCAAAGCAAAACTTTTGTCCCAGGAACCTCTGCTACATTTGGCAGCTGTTCAGTTATCAAAAATAGTTAATAG
Source organism: Buceros rhinoceros silvestris (assembly GCF_000710305.1). Taxonomy (NCBI): domain Eukaryota; kingdom Metazoa; phylum Chordata; class Aves; order Bucerotiformes; family Bucerotidae; genus Buceros; species Buceros rhinoceros. Next base: position 21,095 of record NW_010422933.1, read on the forward strand.
TCTGCGCAGACTAGTAAACAAGATATTAAACCTTCCTGTTCAGTTGCTCTTGGCAAGATAATTAATGTTACGCCTGAATTAATAAAGCTGAAAGGGCGCTTTTTTTTGGCAGACAGGCACTGCACAAATTCAGATACTTTACCAGACAGCCGACAGAAAAAAAAAAAAGTGAGCCGAGACAACAAAATACCTTTAAATAACATTTTTATTCATTGATCTGTTTTTCTGTTTTCCTTATGAGAACTTCCTGTATTCAGAGTATTTTGCAAAGACTTCTGCAGGCAATGAGAAATTGTCTGTGCTTTTCTCAGTACTTCCCTTTGAGGTAGCAGTCGTGCTACTGAGCACCATGCTGCTTTATTTAGGCCTAGAAAAACAACGGTTGTGTTTCATTCTTGACAGTTTTAAAGATTAAATATTTGCAAGGTTGTGGCAAGGAGGGAAACATTTAGATGAGCCCCATATTGAGCAGGCAGAGTTCAATGCTTCAAAAAAATCAGTGCTAACACTACTTCAAGAGACCACTGGCCAGAAAGCCACTCTGGCCACAGTCCAGGTGGCACTTGGATGGCAACCTTCCCCAAAGCCAGAACCTGCTGCTTATCCTGAGCTGAGAGGTTTGGCCCTTCAGTGCAGTGGAAAATCACCCTACGGAGACGCTGAGGCACTGTGCTACAGAAACGGAACAGATATCCCCTTAATCAAGTTTCTGCTTCTCATGCCGGTGCATTTCGGCACCTTACTTTCTTTGTAAACATGCTTCAGATCCTCACAATTCCCTCTTTTAAGAGCTACCCCCATTCAAAATTAATCTTTATCTAGAAGATGCACACACAAGCCTCACTTCTAATCTCTGATCAGAGATCAGAGTAGCAAGGAGACTATTATCTTCAGTTTATTTGGTTAATCTGAAGAACTAGGGCAACTCCCAGTCATGTTTGAGGAGCTGGAGGCAGCATGTCCTGCCCCCAGGCAGGAGTCCTTCAGAGTCCTCACCATCACAGGTCCGGTCATCAGCAGAGAGCAGCCATGGCAAGATTCCCCAAACTTCCCCCAGTAGTCCTTGTGACAGTAGAGTTTCCCATCTTTCTCATAGTACCAGTTAGTGAGGGGATCCTGACACTCAGAGCACCTTGAAGGAAACAGAAGAACAAAGTCCCGGTTGGCAACAGGTCACAAATCAGTGAAAAACCCCCTCTCCTGAATGAAGAAAACAGACATTCAGCTCGCCACCAGCTCTTCTAGTTCTGGATGTACTAAAGCCCTCCATCTTCCAATGCTTTTTCGTCTGGAAATGAGCACCAAGCCCAGGGTTTGTAAGGGGAGGCGGTGTCAACCAATACAAAGGCAAAGACAAGCTTCTGAAGTTTAAAACAAATCACACCCATTATTAAAACACATGAGCAGGTTTCTAAGTTCTGCCATATACATTTTGCTCCGCTGCTTTCTCCCTCTCCTGGATGCCCGCTTCCAGCTGTAGCTGCCCAGCACACCGGAGCTCCGCTGTGTTTCCGCTGTGTTTCTGTAGCAGCACACTCTCTTGTGCCAGAGCACCTGTCTAGGCGCCAGTTTAGAACGGGGAACAGAGAGGCAGGACCTACTGCCCTATGCAATGCAAAGCCAGTTTTACACCAACCTCTGTGGAAAGCCTTTCCATTTTTCTGTACGTCGTCCTCTCCCAAGAGGTCAACTGCAGCACTGTCCATTTGAGGGAGAGTTCTCAAAGTCATTCATCCTTTGAGCTCCACATACTGACTACATCCACCAATTAACTGTGATGAAAGTCCTCCACCTCTCCCCACCAAATACTCTCCCTTTCCTTGGGCTGGTGAAAGCACATGAGAAAAAAAAACCCCACAACCAACCAAAAAAACTCCAAGCAAAACTATTTCTCTAATTTCATGGAGGCTCAAAATCCTTCACGTATCAGTGTCAGCTCCCATTTCAACAACGAACCATTATTAATCCTCTGTGTATACAACCCCAAAAACCAAAGAAACAACTCCCCCCTCCAAAGAAAAAAAAACCTAAACCCACCAAGGAAAAAGATGCAGCAATTCTATTGCGGGTATCACTTTTGTAAATCATGAGCAGAACCTGGATCTCCAGGCTCCTGAATGCAGAACAATCCTGCCCCAGCAGGATGTACTGGGCAAGGGAGGGTAACTTCTGCAGCATGGAGATGTGACTTAATGGAGAGATAAGGCACAGACAGCAGTTGCATCACTGAAGATTATTCCATTAGCCCTGGGCAGCATGTTCTAAGACTTTAAAAGGAAAATTAGGCTGGTATTGGCCTTTTCTGAGTGCAGGATCCAAAGCTGGTTCAAAGAAACACCTCAAGGATCAATGTCATCATTATGGGATGCTTTCCCAAGGGTGGAAGGAAGAATTTCTTCTGCCCCTTACCCCAACAATCGTCTCAGTTACTACAGTGGAGGGGAACCCGTGGCACAGGGCTCAGGGTTTAGCTGGGCACATGCTCTCCTGGTCAGCAGGCCCCTCTACAGCCCGGAGTGCGCTGAACTCAGCTAATGACAGCGCGTTTTTCACATGCTCCCAGGTCTCAGATGAGAGCTACTGTTGGCTTCACCTTTCACTAGCTTCCTGAAAGCTTATTTGTGCCAAAGACATTCCTTGTAAACTCCACCAGATTGCCACGAGCACGGCGATACGTGAAGCTGGTCATGCGCCAACATGGAGAGAGTTTTTTGCTCCGTCTCAAGACACTGCAGAGCAGCAACATGAAGCTGCCTGTGAGCAGCCTATAGTTTTAGGGGAAAACACACCTCACGAGGTATTGAGTGCCGTACCCTACCCTCAGGAAAGTTGCTCTCCTTCTAATGTATTTGGCTTTTATACTGTTTTCCTCCCAGCTGAGGAGCTCCAAATCCTGCACACACACACACACTCCCCACCCCCCGTCCCCCATCCTCCCCTGATGGAACAAAGTCCAGCACGTGCAACAGGCCCTGCCAACTCTGAGGCAAGGGGAGCAGCAACTCAGCACTGCTCTATGTGGTACATGCATCATTACAGCCCCAGCCTTGGGGCACTGTCACGGTTACACCCTGCTCATGGTATGCGGGAGACCCAAAGGGCACTGCAGTGCAATTTGCCTTCAACCACTAGCCTCTGGCTTTCATTTGCAGTAAATACCCCACGCTGAATGATCAAGTCGGTGGGAGGGAGAAAAGAACAAGTGGAGACTAACAACAAAGATTTCTATCACCTTGTGGCAGGAACATCTGGCTCAGCATGGGCAAATCAGATGCCTCAGACTTTTCCAACTTCTGCGTGCAAGCCTGTACCAGTGCATGCTCCAAGAGTGATTACATCTTCTAACAGGGAGCTGTGACCAGACCTGCACTTGGGATGCAGACAGCAATACTGGAGACTGCTCCGACAGGACTTCAAAACCTGGCCTTCTGTCTAAGTTCTCTTCAAACAGGTGGGTTATTTATGTATTTGTTTAAGCACAACATGTTCCCTCTTCGCCCCTCTTCAATTTCACCTTCAATCACTCCTTTTTCTCCCTAAGAAAATCTAAAATTTCTGCAAAAGCATCACAACTGCAATTGTGGTTAGATAGGCTCCAGAGGATCATGTACGCTTGTCTTCCCTTTACCTTTTCTCTACTTCTTCACGGTTTGGTTCCAACCGTACAGCACTTTGATTAGTTTGCTTCCATCCGGAAATAAGCCCTGCTATCTAATTTGCAACACACCCATAGCAAAATGAAGGTGAGGGGTGGAGCCAGCAAGCAGTCAGTTCTTTGCTATGCAGTTAAACAAATCTGGGCAGGACAAGTTTGCAGCTTGAGGCTCAGAACCCCACCCAGGGCAATGAAGCAACAGGAACGAAGCAACCAGCCCCAGAGAGGCTAGGTGCTGGTAATGGGTCGAACTGGCTGCTTCCTTAATCACTGCCAACAAAAGGATGTGGATATGGCCCATATTTAAGTGTATTCTGTTAGATTTGTCAGGTGAGGAGACCTGGCACACAGGTATAGCTTCGAGACCTGTTTCAATGCCTTCCCCAAATGATAAAGGCAGCACATGATTGTTCCACGTGACTCTTGTTGAAGAGATACCTCAGAATTTTACCACTGAAGATACAAGAGTTACCACTCCTTCCTTCCCCTCCTCACTAGAGCGTGTGGCGTTGCAGCGCTGCCATTGCCAGGGCTCACCATCACCTGAGACTGGAATACAATTACTTCTACAGGTATTAAGTCAGCTAAGCTTTGCAAGTCACCACAACCCAAATAAATGAATGCTTCTTGCTCCTCTGTCTTTTACAGATTAGAAACCAGTAATCTTCTCCTACACGATTTGCTATTCTAATTACGGAGTACAAAGCACGGCAATCAAATTTCTTGGAGGACTGATAACAGCCATACTCGATGTGTGGAATCCTTCTTGCTGCCCAGACACCATTTTCAGAGCCGCTGAGCCCTGCTCTGGTTATACAGTCCCATACATCACAATTCTTCACTTCCCAGCCCTGGTTATAAAGAGTAAATTAATCTGCCTCCTCCCACAGCCATCCTCCAGGATTCTTAGGCAGCATTTGGGTGCAGGGTTCAGTCCTGATGCTCTGTAGCACAGCAGGTGCAGAAAGAGTTCACAAATCGCTGCTTGATGGCTCCTTGGTTTTGTGGGGGGTGGTAGGAGGATCAGGTCACAACAGATAACCAACCTGGTTTTCAGTGAGATGAAAGATTAAATTGATGGCATCTCTTTTACATCTAAATGAAAGCCAATACCCCCATGGAAGCAAAGACTTTCCTGGCACTGAAGAGACAGACCTCTTTGAGAAGGGCTCATTAATAAAATGCACCCCTCACACACACTGTCAGCCTAGATCAGTTAACGCTAGACAGGCTCAGAAGAGCTGTGGTTCCAACGCTGCAGGCAGAGCTGGGGAGAGGACAGTCACGCTGACAGAAAGCTTCAGAATAAAACGTAACACCATCCCATAGCTAACCCAAAGGCTTCTCACCCAGACTTAGTACAAGTGTGTCCACCGGCCACATAAGGAAGAACAGATGCTAGAAAACAGACTGAGTACTAGAAGGCAGGATGTTTAAGCTCTGACTATGCAAAACCATTTCCACACACTTAGGAGAAGGTGTACCTATGGCTTAGCATGACGCCCTACACATAGTACAAATAAGGAACGTCTGCTCGCTCTCCTTCTGAGAGCGGATGCTGTTTCAGAAAGTTGCCTAAGGAAGGCTCGCAACAGAGCAGCATTATTTACTCCTGTCCTAGACCGTTTTAACAAAAGACTCCTTACTCCCAAGTCAGGACAAAAGTGTTTGCAGGAACAGGATCAATAATGAGCAAATCCAAATAGAGGGGATAGGAGGGAGACAATGAAACTGCAAGCTGTGCCTTTCCCCATCCATTCGCCTTATCAGCTCATCAGCATCAGTCACCATCCTGGCTGTGTTCTGGCCCCACTAACAGTTTTCACTATGGAGATGCAATGCAATCAAAGCCTTATTCTGCAGCTATTGCCTTTCTCCAGCCTCATTTTTTCAACTGGACCAAGAATTGTTATTGTTAAATGTGTTATTATAAACCAAAATATCACAGGAGAAAAATCCTTTCCACATAAGGCAAGTGCGCTGCTCGTCCCTAGTTACCTGCAAAGTACTTTATTTCTTTTCTCAAACAAGATTGTGCACTGCCTCACTGCAGATTACATCACCTTCTTGAACTCTCAACAGCACCTCACCTCACCCCGTGCTGTGCCCAAGCACAAGCAGCTTTGGAAGAGATGTGCACAGCAGCAGCCACAGTAATCTCATTCCTCTGGCAGTGGAGCAAAGCGCAGGGGCATGGGGTAAAACGGCATACGCAGCACTGCTCTGGAAGGCAACCTGCTTGCCTGGGCTACACAGACGCTGCCTCACAACACAGAATCGTCCCTGATGCCTCCTCGGAGCAAGACAGGATCCCAGTCTGAGGCTGGCTGTTCCCTACAACCCAACTCCGGACCTCAT
>NW_010422933.1:27199-31172 GCF_000710305.1 Buceros rhinoceros silvestris
AGCTCTGGACCTCATTCTTCACACCTTGCACACTAACTGCTTAGGATAGCATTACAGGGGGGAAAATAGCACTTTGAAGGTCCGCTGCTAATCCTGCACAAGACTTACCGAAAGGGATCCTTGGGAGCGAAGTAAGCTGGGGCAGACAAGTAACTTCCCATCTTCAATACTGGACAAACCGGCTCAGCCACAAACTTGTCCAACTGCCTCTGAACAGCTCTGTTCTGCCAACATGGCAGCAGCCAGTGCTCATTTAATCTTGCGCTGATTCAGAAACTTCACCTCTCCTTGAAGCTGCCCAAGGAATGCCAGGTCTCTGGGCTGCTCGTTCCTTTTCAGATTTTTCCTGGCTCCCATGGCTATAACCATCTTCTCCTGCGCTCAGCAGCAGTGGCACCCTTGGGGAGGATAGAATAACTGCTAACTGGGCGAGCTGGACATGCTTCTGCCACAGTTCTTGGGAGCTCTGCTGCCTGCTAACTATTGTCAAGTTTTCCCTTCTCTGGTTCCACCCAAGGGTGGGGGGGAGGAGGAGCCACTGCAGGAGGACAGCGTGTGGCTACGGAGGCTGAATAAACTCTACTTCTTCACAAGGGGTGGAGCTCCGACCCAACGAGGGGCTGCCTTAGTAAGCGCTGTAAGATAGCAGCTTTTGCCAAAGTTAAAAGCCAAGAGCATAAACGCGAAACTATGGCTTGGAGCAGTGGCACACTCTGATGGAGAAGTCACGGAAGGCAGAGTCTGACAAAGACCACCGGCCACATCCCCGAACACATCCAGGTAACTGCATTTGCTGCATTCCGTCCTAGACCCTTCACAGCGCGTGGGGCTATACTGCCCTCACAGCACCTACAATCTGTCAATCCTCGCGAAGGAGGTAACTCACAGTGTGCTTCATCCAAGGAAAAATACTCTGTTTTAACAGAGATCAGTGCAATCGTTTAACCTAATCTTCATCTCCTGAATGGAAGCTGAGAGGGATAAATCAGCACAGACAAGCACTCTCTCCTGCTTGCTGTAGTTACATCATTTGGCTTGCTTGCTCTGAAGCCAAGCATGATCTCTAGTGGCCTCATCAGCTAAAGCTGTTTGCAAGACACTCAGAAATGCAACAAACATATGCTGCTGCGCTGAGCCCTCCCATTTCTGTACAGTCAGCAAAGCCTGGCATGCCTGAACACAGCCTGAAAATCGTGCTGTGTTCCAGAGGCAAGGGCACTCAAACATGCTTTCACTGGAGATGCTCGTCTCAGCTGGCACATTGTTCAAGGACTCTTGGGGCCGGGATGAGGCAGTCCTGGCTGCAGATTTGACAGCCGCTGCCCGCTGTTGAAGAAAGCAGAAAGCCAGACAACTTTTGGGGTTATTTTTTCTTGTGGTGTTTTGTTTGTTTGGTTTGGTTTTTTACTTTTAATAAGCAGCCACCTTTCTGGGGAAAAAAGAAAAATCATCATTTTCACCCATTCAGTGCAGTTTCTAAGCCTGGCTGCAGAGCCCGATGTGGTTGTCAGTGTCAACACGAGTCTTAATTCCGTCTGACATTTCACACAGCTCTACTGGAAGCGGCAACACGGTGAGTCTGTGTCTAGGAATGCACTCTGGTCTCCCACATTCGCTATATGTTGCACGCTGGAAATGGGCCAGTGCTCGCAATCCAGTGCTTCCCTGGCTATCAGCAACACCCCACAACACAGACATACCTCAGTGGATCGCAGAGCCCCTCCCCTGCCCAGTATCACCTACAGACAAAAGCTTTTCCCCACAATTCTGCTGCCATGGGCTGAACTCCCTCCAAGGGGGAGCCCACGTGACCTCATAAATCCCGGCTCTTCAGACAAACCTTTGAAGATTTGATCCACAGATGTGATAAGCAGCCAGCTAGTCTGTGGATGAAGCCAGCAGATAAAGCCTAACTTCAAAGTAATACAAACCACCCAGACAGCTAAGCAACTGGGAAGGGATTCTGTGCGAGCCTTCCTTAAGGCCAAAGGACACACAGTCAAACGTCTTATTTAAACAGGAAACATCTTATCAAAATGATTTTACTTTTGCAGCAAGCCCCAGCAGCAGCCAGTAAGTTACTTTTTCCTACACAGAATTCTTTTGTTACTTCTTGCCTTTCTTTAATTGTCTCTATAACCTGTTTGAGAACACAATAGCTCTGATAAAAGGGCTCTGGAAAAGGCATTAATGTGTTCATGCACTGCAGATCTGAATTCCTGCCAGAATGACTGTACTTCAAAAGCGCTGATAAACAGGTGGGGGGGGGAGGACCCTTTCTAGGTAGCTTTACCGATACCATCCTGAAGGTCAAAATGCACCGAAGCAAATTTATTTTTCACAACTGAAGTCAGATATCAGCATCTTCTCTCTTGCAAATGCTGACCGTATTTCCAGTACGACTGTGTAGCCATCACAGGGGGTTGCTTTCCTTACTCTGGTTTAGAATGGTATGGTAATTTTTGCCAGAAAGAAGCCTGGAAAATGTAACTAGCAAATAAAAAGGAACAAATGAAAAACCTCGACAATGAGTTAACACAAACTGTATTGCAAACAGAGTTGCAACCATTTTGTCCCCACAGAAACGCGTCACATAGCTATAGTGATATTCACATGATTAGTATCTTCAAACTGCTGGGGTTCGGCTGCCCCTCTTCACCCCACCGTTCATGCTGCCCCTCCTCACCCCACCGTTCATGCTGCCCCTCCTCACCCACCGTTCATGCTGCCCAGTGGCACGTCTGCAGACAGACCTACTGCTCAGCAGATCCACCAGGCCTGATACACAGCTTTATCCTGACACAGACAGGCACTTCAGCATGTGTGGGACTGGTATAAACTGGGGAAGAGGCATTTGCTTCACGCCTCAAAATTCTGCAGCCAGTCTTTGTTTTGGCATGGGTGCCGTTTGGAGACATTCCAAATTCTTCAGTACAATCCCAGCACCTCATTGTATTTCCAAGGCACTTACACGTAACACATGCTTTGCTGCTGTCCAAAGACAGAGTCAGCTCCTGACACTAACACTGTTTTGATATGCAGGAACCTCTGAGCGAAAGCTCTTGAGTAAACAAACAAACAAACAGTGAAGTGAAGCTCGTCCCCATCACTGCATCTGAGTCTAAGCAGCTGCAGAACTTCAGACCAACACAGCAATACCTTCGTGGTACCTGACATCACTAAGCACAGCATTAGGATGAGAATAGAATTTTGATCTCCACCATACTTGCCCAATGGCTGCAGACCTCCTGAATATGTGTAGGCTGAGAAGCAAACAAAAGCAATTCAGCCTTTTGAAAATTCACAGATTACACATGGTTTTGGAAGCAGTGGCTTCTGATCTGTAAATGCAGCACAGATGGCAGTAAGGCCATCACTTCCACCTCCGCATCTTTGCTCGCTTCCTAACTTGCTGCTTTTGTCTCTGCAGACCCCTAAACTCCTCAGGGAAAGATCCCCTCACTCTTGTGGAAAGCCTACCACGTCCTGGACTGTTACCTTGGTATCATAACGCTCTGGTTACAATGCCCTAAAATCTCAAAAAAAAAAAAAAAAATTCAGACTGGAATGCACAACTTCTCCTTAAATATAAAGGGTTGTCACCGATGTCCTGCAGCTGAAAGGCTGCTTCCACCTGCAAAGTGCTTCAGTGTTTCTCTGGCTCTTTAAACTCCCAGCAGTCGTGGGGATCTCTGTACAAACAGGCACTTAGCAACCATTTCTCCTACATCTATCAAAGCTGGTGAATGTCAGTGCTGACGGAGACACCATCAACTCCCTGCAGAGTCTGCAGGATCGGTGGAGAAGAGCTCTCACCACTGAGGCCCTATCATTAGCTTTCTGTAACCGCCACAAACTGGAGAAGACAGGGGAGAAGAGATTCTTGTCTTCCTGCTTCTACTGCCTTTTGTTACTCCTGATCCTCCTGCTCTCTCTGCGGCTGGCTTCCCCTTTGGACGCCGCGCGATCCCCC
>NW_010422933.1:31199-32259 GCF_000710305.1 Buceros rhinoceros silvestris
TCTTGTCTTCCTGCTTCTACTGCCTTTTTTTACTGCTGATCCTCCTGCTCTCTCTGCGGCTGCTCTCCAGTTCAGCCGCTGTGTGTGCCCACCTGCCTGCGTTCACAGCTGAAAAGCTGAAGGAAGATTCAGGGTATCAAACACCCCCACATTTCAGATTCATCGCATTTCACAGCTTCGCTTACGTTCTTATTTGTCAACATTTGTACATTTGAGCTTCTTATCCTGGCACTGTAGGTCTGTTTGTCCTGATGTCTGTGGGGAGGAATCAGCTTCTGGAAAATCAAGGCCTGTGCCAAATAGTTTGTGATCCGAAGTCTAGAAAATAGAGCGTATGAGAAAAACCTAGGTCCAGGGCTTCCTCCGTCTGGGAGAGACTGAGAGGAGACGTGGTTGCTGCTTTCAAACAGGAAAATGTTGCCGGAATAACAGGAGGCGGCGGGGGGGCGGGAACAAAAAGTGTTGTTTTCCATGTCCGTTGAAGGTGACTGGACGATTTAAATCGCAACATGAGGGATTTCTGAAGGGAGCAGGGAGAAGCTTCTTACACTAAGTGCTAGTAGACATAGTCTGGGAGACCAAAAACCTGCTGCGGTGGGAGACTATTAGGTGACCAGTTTCTTGATCATTCAAAAGCCATAGAAATTACTGGCTTCAAATGTAAACTAAAATTTAGTAGCTATCCTAAGAACCACAGAAATCAGATTGGAAAATACCCTTGAAAGTCACCTAGTTTATTCTGCAACCGCCAGAACAGGTTCCCCTGCCCCCCCCCCAACTCAAGGTGATTCACTAAGTTTTGCAAAACAAAAAATATTTCTATAACGCACAAAGTATGCCATTCAGTATAGAAAAAAAAAAAATCACATATTTGAAAGAAAATCAAATCACTAGAGTTGGCAAATTAATAGTGGCTCTCCTTCTGTGCAGGAGCCTGGGGTTTAGGGCACCCCTCGATGCGCAGGTAGCTAATCCGGTCCTGTCTCCTGACCGGGGGCAGCTGTCACGGGGCAGAGGGCACACGGCGTGCGGGCCACGGGCGACTCTGGGAAGGAGGCGC
>NW_010422933.1:32391-34189 GCF_000710305.1 Buceros rhinoceros silvestris
GCCCCCGGCGTGGGGGGCCACGGGCGACTCTGGGAAGAAGCCGCTCTTCACCTCGCCCCACTGATGAGAACAAGCAGGAGGAGAATTTGTTTCAGAAGCACTTAGAATACCAGCAGCAGACAGAGCCAGGAGCTCCGCACTCTGCCAAAACTGGTCTGGTGTTCCAAAGTTCACTGAGAGAAAACGGGCTCCTGGTGGTAACAAGGCTCTTTGCGGGGTAGTTTCTAGCTCCAGTAAAGGTTAATAGAAATTGAAATGGAGTAACACCTGAAAAAAGAGGGCGAGCAGCTGCACCCTACACAGCCTGTCAGGTTAACTGAATTAACTCTAGGTAATAAGGCAATTTTTATTGTGATTTAAACAAATTTTGGTTTATTGCCTTAGATTTACTTTTTTTTTTTTTTACAAGTGTAAACAGTTTCTTAATGATTTCAAGACTGTATTTAATTTTAGCCAATATATTTTATTGGAAAGTCAACTTACTGCTTACAGTTACTTAAAAACAAATTTTGGTTTATTGCCTTAGATTTACTTTTTTTTTTTTTACAAGTGTAAACAGTTTCTTAATGATTTCAAGACTGTATTTAATTTTAGCCAATATATTTTATTGGAAAGTCAACTTACTGCTTACAGTTACTTAAATATAATTATGTAATCCTTGATCAGTATAAAAATTAATCTATATTTAGTCATATCAAAAGCTTACAGTTTTTAGTCATACAGTTGTTTATATTATTAACTTGGCATCAAACTACTCCCTAATATAATTAAAACACCAAACCAAAGCCACAGAAAGCCATAAGCATTTTTCCCAAGGTCAAGCTGATTTGTATCCATAACATCTGAGGTATTAAGCAAAAAGGAAATATTTGTTCAAACTGAATTAATAGTTCCTCATCACCATGATTGCTGGTGCTTTAGACCTACCAATGAAAAATTTTAGATTAATACAGAATTTCCTGGCCTTCCTTTCCTCCCCCACAAAAAGGAAGATGAGCTTTTCTGCTCTTCAAACTCCTGAGGATTTTATTAGCTTTTAATTAACTGGTTTTGGTATAAGCTAAACTATATTTTTAAAGCTGTAACTGTAAAATCATCGGTAACCCATCACCTTCAGTAACTTCTGTGGAAGATACACTGTGGATGTTTTTCTCTGATGTGGTGGCTTTGGCTTTTGTTGGAGATTTCTGCAGCAAGCCTGTGTTGCTTGGCTACTAAATGAGATTTATTTGATAGACCATAGTAATATACATCCTCTGTTATTTCAGGGTTAGGAAGGAACTGAACCTCAGCTGTCTTCCTTCCTAAAAAGTTCTTAAGCACCCCACTACTGCAGGAATTCCTACCACCCTTTCCAATAATTTTCTTCACAGGGATCCAAAAGCATTTTCCACTTGGATGGATTCAACAGCCCTGATCTGAATTCATGGTTTTCAAATAATCAGAAGATTAAGCCATGCAACTATGTTTGGGTCTTCTCATCCCATCCTACTCCAATTCAGATATGCAATATTCCTACAGAAAGAGAGAGTTGTCTTTAATTTCATTTGGTTTCATCTGTGGGGAAAAAAAAAAAACAAACAACAATCCAACACAAAACACCAACGAGGAACATCAAAATAGCAGCTATCAGCACTTTATTCAAAGGTGTAATTCAAGGCAGAATCTTCCATTTCGTAATATGGAAGAGCTGGACGGAAAGCAGTAAGAACAGCGTGCTCCAGGCCAAAAAAAGCTCTTCCAATAATCCCCTTAGGCAGAAGCGATCCAAACCGAGGGAAAGGATACCTTGCCACTT
>NW_010422933.1:34291-38699 GCF_000710305.1 Buceros rhinoceros silvestris
CTTTCTCGGTGCAGTGTTTAAAGTTCTGTGCACTCTACGTTCCAAAGCTGTCTATCAGTGAAAAGCAACAACCTTTGGACGTGTGCTATGTCAGCAGAATTCAGAGGCACACAAGTCCATTCAGAGTTAATTCACAACAGACACTGTGACAGAGACACGTAAGAAACTTCCTCAGCCAGATCCAACCCATCGGACGCAAGGACCAGCTGGCCAAAGAACAGTTTAAAATATCCAAGGTACACAAATTGGGATTTGCTTGTCCCTCCAGCCACACCAGAGAAAATAGAGGTTTCAGAGACAAAGCTCCTGTACATGCAGTTTAAGGAAGGAGGGAAGTGACAAAAAGCAAATCCTCAGAGACACGATGTACGTCAGCTACCGCCAGTGCCAAGCATGATCAGCAGCCTAGCCTGACCAAGAATAAACAGAGCTAATGAGCCTGGAGCGGCGCCAATCAGCATTAGAGAAATTATGTGCCAGGCCAGGGAGTCAGCTAATCCACAGGAAGACTGTAAAAAACACTCTGCAAGAGCTGCCGGAACTCACAGCTACCAGCTGCCAAAGGCTCCTACCCTCAGAGGCTTTTTCCAGTTTGGCTTTGGGATATCAGGCACAAGGCTGCTGCTCAGCATGGCTCAGGGGCAGCAGAAGAAAACTGAGCGCAAACTGGGAATTTGTTTTCATGTATAGTCCTACCCTGGATCTAGGAGAAAGGGATGGGCAGCTTCCTTCACCGCAGGTTCCAGCGGCTCGCTCAGCCTGGCAGCTTAGCTGGTGCTAGAGCAAGCCAGAAGCGCAGGGCACAGGCAGCAGCGCATCAGCACGTGCAGAACGTCACTACACATCTCGGGAGAAAAGCTGGTGTCCCACTTGTATAAAACCAAACCACCCAGTAAACCTCCACTAAACAGTACAAACTATGATATCAAATCCTCTGTCAGGTGTCATAAGGGCAGCATTTGCCTCCAGCTCAGCTGTTACCCGCCTCAACAGCCCCAACAGCAAGAAGCACCAAGACATTTGCAAATCAGGAGTCACAACAGAATCACCTTCCAAGGCAATAAAGACAAACTCACTAGCACACACAGCTTTGAGTTTGGCTCCCAGCTGAATCTAGGGAAGCTCAACGACAGGATACTAGTTTGTCAGGAAGAAGAGAAAACCAGGATTAAGAGAAGCTGACTTAACATAGCTAAACATGAAGACTCAAACCAACAGAAACCCAAGACCGGGGCTGGTAGTGATATAAAGCTGTAATCGTGATTATCAAGCCACTGTGACGTGCATCTTCCAACTCAACAGAGCTAGCATTGCTTTGGCAGAACCATATGGGGTTTTTAACAGACAAATAAAACAACCCACCCCCCAATAACCAGAGTCCCCACTTCAACAAAGTTGGGGTATTTTATGGGGGTTTTTAGGTTCTTTAACTCAGGACAGTAAGCAGACGCCTATCTTGGCGCAGCAAACATTCCTCCACAGCCGCGCTTTGGCATCCTCTTCCCCCCTGTGCTTTGGGAGTGTCCCGACATGAGCTTCTCCAGATTCAAGCCAAAACAGAAGACACTAGAAGCTGCAGGTACTCAACCCCTTTCAAAAATATAGGTCCCGTCAGAAATGCAATTCTGGAGCATGAAAACTGGAAACACCAACAAGAGGCATTACTCCCACTGCCAGGAAGAAAAGCATGTCGGAAATCACTTCTGTCCTTGCTGACAGCAATGTCATCTGACAGATTTCATAAGTCTGTACATCTTAAAGTCTGAAAAGGAGAGGAAGTAAAGGGCAAGATCTCCCTTCTCCATATCAGTAGTATTCCCCAGCACCCGGGTATCTCTTTTGTACCTACCACATGTGGAAAAAGCAACAGGCTACCAAATGGCCTGGGCAGTACTTTGGAACGCAGCTGAAGACGAACAGGCAACCCATGGCTTCTGCCACCACCAGCAAATCCGAGCTTTCATCTGTACTTTATCGGTACCCTCGGATGCGTTTGCGTCAGCATGGCAACACTTTGCCAGGCAGCATCAGGCCGCTGGTGGGACTGCAAGTCAATTCCACAGCGAGCACTGAGGTACGGCTGCAAACAGCACATGCAGTCGCTCTGCAGGAGGCCCTGGAGCGGGTCAGGCACAGAGGTGACAGCAAGAACTCCCTGTAAATACCGGTACTTATCCACCAGGTCCTGAGTCAGTTGAACAACATGAGGAGAGTTTAACCGGCTCAAATTTTACCTACCGGAAACAGGAAATATGCCAAGCGTCATTAACAGTCTTGTAGAGGCGCTGACCAGCAGCAATGCTGTCCCCACATCCTAGACATCTCCAGACTTCTTCACCTGTACGCAGGAACAAAGTGACACACAGCAACCGTTTTACATCAGAGCAAACAAGGAATGCTGCAGCCCTGGGAAAGAACAACTGAAATTGTATCACTGACAGGGAAGCCTTCACACATGGGAAGTTAAGCCAATACCAGGCAGCCTGTAACCCCAGAGTGGGCTTCCCAGCTCCAACTCTGACAGCGTCTTTCTGGTTTTTCTCCTCCAGACATAACATCATCATCTGCTCCTTCACATTCTGCAGAAGGAATCAACACAGCAGGTCACAGAAAACAGCTCCGTTACAGCTATGTTGGTCTTCGGAGCAGATTTCAGGAAGGCGGATTGATCTAGAGCATCAATTCCCACCGAGAACCGTACTCGGCCGGGAAGCCAGGCTACTGTTTCCCCCCACCTCTGACTCAGCACACAGCACTTGCACTCATTTGTGTAACTAACGGCATTTCCCAGAATCGAAAGAAAGGAAAGGCAAGCTTCATTCAGCAGAGAGCGACTTGACTACCAGGAAGGAATTACACACTTGAATGAATATTCCTGTAGCGACTGCCCGGCCAACACAACACCGTCAGATTTAGGAAGAGGGGCTGATGCTACTGGCCTGCTGCCCTTTCAGAAAACACTTACAATAGTTATAGCTACAATAGTTTCTGCTAGAACTGCCATAAAGCCCCAGAGAGAGCTAGTTATATGGATGCATGCAAGCTAGGAGAAGCGGTGTGGAAACTCGTGCACAGAGAACATTTGGCACACAGATAAATGCTATCCAAACTCCAGACAGCTGTGGGGGCACATGAAAGCAAGAGTCAAGGATCTGGGTGAGCACCAGATGGCACAAGGAACACGTCTCTTAGCTGGGCAGAGCAAAAACGTGCTTCTTCCTGCCAACAGAAGTTTACTTACAGTAAGGTTGCGTAAGGAAAAAAGTGCACTTAGAGAAGGAAAACCACTAACTGCAGACTTCCATTTCCCAAAGAACATTAAGACTCAGTAGCTGCTCAGCCAAACTGATACCAAGGTCAAGTTTCCTGAAGCTACACAAACACGAACCAGAAGCCGTGAGCTTCTATGCCCTTTCACCCCACTGTGCGTGACCCATGAGGTTTAAAAGCAACCAAGGTGATGATGTCCTTGTATGTTTTACACAAATATTGTGGAGGAAAAACTTGCGGCTCAGCCACAAGCAAGCGCACTGTCACCAGTGGATCGGCAGTGCCCGCAGATCTCCACGCGGACTACAGGACGAGGTAGGATTCGTTCAAATCTGACCTTTGGAGTAGGTTGCTATATCAGCTCAACACCTGGGAGAGTGACTCCTGCTATCTGAAACATCAAGAACTGCACCTGACCTCAGATGTGCACGACAGAGTCAGGGTTAGGAGACACTTGGGAAAAGCTGGCACTAGCCATGTTCTTCTAGGAAGCACACTGCTTTTCAGCCCACGTCTCGCTGCACGGGCAGCCAGCGCTCTCCCCTCCGAGCAGCATGAGCCCTAGGAGTGAGCTGAACCTCTGGAACCACTGCCCCTCAACAGGCTAAAACCGCAAAGCACACGTCCCGCAGCTCCATCACCTCCTGCCCCGTGCTGTGAGCACCAGACACGAGCGTGAGAACAGACAGTGGAGCCTGTGTAACGAGTAACGACTCCTCCACAGCTGGCTGTAAGAACAGACATTCCTCCACCATCGCACAGAGCTTCACCCAGTAGCTCTGGAACAGCAGGTAGCAGCTGTCCCACTCCAGCTGCAGTGCTACACCTGCTTAACCGTGCCCAGAAAGGAACACACACGGAAATGAACGGTCCTGTGTTCAACCAAAATTGCTAAAGCATCCCGGAGAAGAGTCAGAAGTGAAAAAAACAGAGCAGGAAATAGCGTGGAGGAAAAGCAAACGGACATAATCAATGTAACAGGTCTGTCAAGTCCCCCAGGACGGGAGGAATGTTCCAGAGGCGGCCGGGAGGAAGAGCAGCAGCAGCCCCGGCGGGCACCGGCCAGTCACCGCGGCCGGCAGGACGACTGTGCCTCGGCGCGGCAGGCCGGACCCGGCGATAAGCGGGACAACGACAG
>NW_010422934.1:0-233 GCF_000710305.1 Buceros rhinoceros silvestris
GCATCCGGGCTTGCCTGGGTGCTGGATACCAAGGAACGCCCGCTCCTTCCCCTCTCCTCCCTGGGAAATGAGGTTCAGCTCCCTCCAGTGTCCCTCGCTCTGCAGCCCAGTCCAGTGCACTGGACTGGACCCTGGGTGGGTCACCCTTGCTTGTGGGGGGCAGCCCCCCTTCAGCAGTGCCTGGGGGGCACAATTCGGCTCCCCCATGAAGGGGGGGATGGCATTTTCGTGCC
>NW_010422934.1:355-686 GCF_000710305.1 Buceros rhinoceros silvestris
AATTCGGCTCCCCCATGAAGGGGGTGATGGCATTTTCGTGCCAGCCCAGCACATGCGAGCTCGGGAGGGACCAGCGGCTCAGGGCTGTGCAGGGTGATGTCCTTTGCCAGCGGGGCCAGGGTCAGCTCCCCCGAGGTGCAGCGTTGCTGGGCGAATCCTGTCACGGTTTTTAAGTCAGTCAGACTTCTGGCAGTCTGGGAGCAGCCAAAGTGGGGATTGTGGGTTTGGGGCTCTCGGTGTTGAATTTCAGGCGAGAGCAGCAGATTCTGCTCAGGCAGCCACAACGGGCTGGTTTGGCCAAACGCGCTCGGCGGCCCGGGAAGACGAGTCC
>NW_010422934.1:753-1635 GCF_000710305.1 Buceros rhinoceros silvestris
CGTGCCTCGCCGCGCAGCCCAGAGGGGCTGGTTTGGCCAAACGCCCTCGGCGGCTCGGGAAGCCGATCTTTGGCAGAGCCGATGGTTGGTGGGGGGACACACCGGGGCCAGGACTGCTGCAGTCTGGGTGTCTGTCCGCTGAGCCCCGGTGATGCTGCTGGGGGGGAACCTGGGCTGAGCCAGCACCGCGGCTGTGCCGGGGAGCATCATCTCGGGTGTGAAACACAAAGTGAACGTCCAGGAGGTTTTTGGGTGTTGAAGAGGCAGAGACAGGAGCTTTCCCCCGAAGCCCTGATGCCATGGGAGGGCCTCGGGTAGGTTGATCCCCCTGCTCCTGCCCTGACACCCGTGTTGTTAGGGGGTGTAATGCACTGCTCCGCCTAGGCCTCGGGTGGTGTCTCATTTAGAAGAGCTTTGGGCTCCTGTGAGTTGAAGGCTCTCCTAAAAGATGGAGCTATTTTCCTGACTTAGAGGGGGGGATTGCTGGCTGCCTTTCACTGCCACTCACTGGAGCTGGAGCGTGATTTTGATTTGCAAACAGTTTAACCTGAGGAATGCAGCAAAATGGAGAACTCCAACACAAGTGCGTTGCATTCTGCTGCAAACCCTCAGAGGAACCCAGCGCTTGGAGTGCTTGCTGCCGTCGGACGCTGCCGTTCAGGTCCCTGCAGGCTCGGTCCCTGCCCGCTGCGCCTCTGAGGCGCTGTGGTTGTCCTCTGGCTCGGTGCACGCACTCAGGCATGGGCAGCTCAAGAGCACTGGAGAGGGTGCATGGGCAGCCAACCCCCCAGGAGGTTTTTTTTGGGGGGGACACATCCCATTTTATCCAAGACCTGTTTTCCGTTTCTCCTTTCAGCCC
The DNA here is from genome assembly GCF_000710305.1 of Buceros rhinoceros silvestris. NCBI lineage: Eukaryota > Metazoa > Chordata > Aves > Bucerotiformes > Bucerotidae > Buceros > Buceros rhinoceros. The sequence continues at coordinate 1,613 of NW_010422934.1, forward strand.
TTCTCCCACCCCTCCTGCTCCCA
>NW_010422934.1:1732-2341 GCF_000710305.1 Buceros rhinoceros silvestris
TCGTCCCGCTCAGCTCCAGTTATTTTAATTTCCCTTCCCAGCTGTCCCCTGAGCCTCCACATAAAGGCAGCGTTTCGCCCCATCACCCAGTTCAACCTTCCTGCGCGGTCTGAGCCCAGCTCAGTCTGGCAGAGCCAAGTGCTGGGTCCGTGCACTTGTGTTTTTTTAACCTCCATCTATTTTATTTTCGTGGGCAAGGGCGGGGGCACGACAGAGACTGTCTGTGCCCTCTCCACCCTGTCCGACTCCCCGTGCCCCATGGCCACCCCAGGCAGAAAGCAGCTCCTGTTCCCCAGCAGCCAGAGGTGCCTTTGCCCTCGCGCCTCTCGCCTGAATCATCCCTTGTTTACTGCCACGGGAGAGGAAAATCAAAGTTTGGCCAGAGCACCGTCAGGCAAGATTCTGATTGTGGCTTCGATTGGCATTGCTGTGAGTGGGGGGATGGATGCTTGAACCCCCCTCCCTTGTGCTGGGCTCCCAGTCCTCTCCCCCACCGCAGCATGGGACACGGTACTGGGCAGGAGCGCAGGGCTGAGCTGTGCCGCTGGCTCCAGCAGCATCCCGGCGGGGGACGGGGACACAGGCCTCTCTCATGGCTGCGGGCGGTCG
>NW_010422934.1:2402-3036 GCF_000710305.1 Buceros rhinoceros silvestris
GGCAGCATCCCGGCGGGGCACGGGGCCACTGGCCTCTCTCACGGCTGCGGCGTGCGAGGGCTGGAGGGAGGTGCAGGCAGAGCAGATAGTTATTTTCCTTCTCCTGCGGAAAAGTTCAGCCAGAGGCTGGGGAGACCTTTAATTAAGTGGCCAGTTCATGCAGTCCTGGGGAGATGAGCAGCCGGGCTCTACAGCAGGGCTCCTTCTGCTCTGGCTTTACGGAGGGCGATGGGGGTGGCCCGGAGCTCCATTCGGCAGTGCCATGGCCAAGGCCATGGGACAGTGGCTTGACCACGAAGGTGGCCAAGTTGGCTTTCAGCTGGAAGCAGCCACAGGCTTTTCTCTTCCCTGCTTGGCACGAGGCGAGTGTGCCTCACCCTGCCTTGTGCCCACTCCAGTAGGTCCTGATGGCTTCATCTTCTCCTGCCTGTGCCAGCACTGCTGGGACCTCAGGAGACCTCCTCCTCCAGCTCCTCTGCTAAGTTTTAGCAGTTGCAGCACATCCTTCACAAGACTTTATCTCTTGCTCTCTTTGCATCCCTTCCTCTCTCTGGAGCCGCTGTCTTGTCTCCAGCCATCTCCTGCATCTCCTTTCCCATCTCCATCCTTGTGGACCACACATCTGTTAGCATCA
>NW_010422934.1:3341-4307 GCF_000710305.1 Buceros rhinoceros silvestris
AGCCCAGCCCCAGCACTCAGCTGCTGCAGAACGGTGCTGGCCGGGGACCAGATCCAGGCGGTGCCAACGGGGAGGCAGGGAACGGGGTCTTCCGCCCCCTCCCCACCACCCAGAAGCCTCACCGAAAGCTGCAGTCACACCACTCCATCAACAGCCAGAGCAGCAAGAAGAGCAAGGGCAGCTCCAAGTCGGCCTCTTCTCACATCCCTATTGAGGCACAAGAAGGTACCGGCTCTTCTCCTCTGGCCCCACATCCCTTGGGGTGTCTTGGGTAGCCCACCAGGAACCCTAGAGCTGGGTGCCAGCCGAGCTTCCCTGCTGGCAGCCTTCTGCAGGGTGGGTGCTCAGCGGGGTCGTCTCATGTCCTCCAAACTGGGTCTCTTCTGGAGTCTGGGTGTTGAGGGAGGCCCCTGGAACAGAGCCTGGCTCCCAGCCCCTCTTCCCAGCCCCTCTTCCCATCCCTTCCAGTAATTCCCAAGGGTGGTTTTCCACCCTTTCAAGACTGAGCGTCCCCACTCCCAGCCAGCCCTCTTCCTCCCTGCCCACTCTCTGGCCGTTCCTCCACAGACTGCTGCGTCCACTGCATCCTCTCCTGCCTCTTCTGCGAGTTCCTGACCCTCTGCAACATCGTGCTGGACTGTGCTACCTGTGGCTCCTGCCCCTCATGTCCTCCAAACTGGGTCTCTTCTGGAGTCTGGGTGTTGAGGGAGGCCCCTGGAACAGAGCCTGGCTCCCAGCCCCTCTTCCCAGCCCCTCTTCCCATCCCTTCCAGTAATTCCCAAGGGTGGTTTTCCACCCTTTCAAGACTGAGCGTCCCCCCTCCCAGCCAGCCCTCTTCCTCCCTGCCCACTCTCTGGCCGTTCCTCCACAGACTGCTGCGTCCACTGCATCCTCTCCTGCCTCTTCTGCGAGTTCCTGACCCTCTGCAACATCGTGCTGGACTGTGCTACCTGTGGCTCCTGCCCC
>NW_010422934.1:4511-5928 GCF_000710305.1 Buceros rhinoceros silvestris
CGCCTGCTGTGAGTCAGCCGACTGCCTGGAGATCTGCATGGAGTGCTGCGGGCTCTGCTTCTCCTCCTGAGGGGCTGCACTCAGCGAGGGGAACCAGGAGTGAGTCCCCCCAGGCTCTCCCTCAGTGGCCGAGAGTCCAGCTGCTTCCTGAGCTGGGAAAAATGGACCCTGGTGAAGGAGGAGAGCGATCTCCCTCCATTACAAACTTCGTCCTGGGAGCTGGTGAGCCAGGCTCAGATCCTGCCTGGGGAAGGGTGAGTCCTTAGGGCCATGGGGACTCTGGGGACGCCTGACATCCCATCACGCTCTACCTCTCCTCTGCCAGTGGCCGAGAGTCCAGCTGCTTCCTGAGCTGGGAAAAATGGACCCTGGTGAAGGAGGAGAGCGATCTCCCTCCATTACAAACTTCGTCCTGGGAGCTGGTGAGCCAGGCTCAGATCCTGCCTGGGGAAGGGTGAGTCCTTAGGGCCATGGGGACTCTGGGGACGCCTGACATCCCATCACGCTCTACCTCTCCTCTGCACCAAGCTGGATCACCGAGGACCATGGGAACCTCCTGCCACCTGAGCCGAGAGTAGGAGCACCCGCCCCGTGCACCGCAGAGCCCTCCCAGCGTTGGGGACAGCCTGTCCTCCTGCCTCCGCCCAGGGCTGCCCCAGGACAGTGCTCTGGTTTACGTGGGGGTGGCACAGAGTGTCCCCTCCAGGACACCTCCAGGGCTGGGTGCAGCACAAAGCCTTGGGAAGTCCACTGGGCACCAAGAGATGCCAAAGCCTTTAGCCAGGCTGCACATCCTGAGCTGTGGGACCCATCCTGCCAGCCCCTTCCCCTTCTCGGTGCTGAGATCAGCCAAGTGCAATACTCACAGACCGCTCCCCAGCCTGTTCCGCCAGCTGGGAAGAAGCTTTTCCTTCACCAGTCCCTGCAGCAGGGTTGCAACTAGGGGCCAGGGCAGCCGGGGAGAGCCCAGAGCCCTGCCAAGCTGTTACCGTCCCCCGTGTGCATGCCGGGGGGGGCGATGGGGCAGGGTGGCTTGCTTGCTGCCGAATGACCCCCAGCAGCTGTTGGTCCCATCCTGCCAGGCCAGAGACAGAGCTTTTGGCTGGGTGAGGGTGGAAGACACCCTCCCTCTTGAAGCAGTGGGGAGATGGGGAGGGAAGTGTCCTGGGATTCTGTTTTTTTGTCCCTTTTGTTTGTTACTGTAAATAAAGGTCTTTCTTCATTTCCGACTGACGGCTGCCCCGTCACGTGCTCTGCAGGGCACTCCCAGGGGATGGCTGCCTGCGGCCGCATCGTGTCCCCCATCCCTGTGCCTGCACCCCCTCTTGCTTCCAGCTGCAGGCACTGGGCTGGCACAGAGGCGCTTGGCTCCTTTGGCCTCGGGGACATGGGGCAGCTCAGTCAGCCCCAGGGTGCT
>NW_010422934.1:6082-6324 GCF_000710305.1 Buceros rhinoceros silvestris
GTGCCAGGAGGGGTGATGGGAGAGGTTTCCTGGTCCTTCGCTCCAGGTCAAGGTCTTGGCGTGCCACAGGCTGGCACCAGCTCCCTGCCCTGCAGCCGTGGGACAAACCCTGGCCCCGTTGCAGCACTGTCCCCTGCTCCTCGAGGATCTGCCCTGCAGCAGGACCCACGAGCTGCTTCCTCTGCCACGGGGGCACGCTTCCCTTAAAAGAGAAAATAAATGACGCAAATTCTTAGATGAGG
>NW_010422934.1:6613-12644 GCF_000710305.1 Buceros rhinoceros silvestris
TCCCCGACTGAGTCTCGCAGCCCCTCAGGGGGCTCAGCCGTCTTGGCAAAGCTGCTGCCTGGGCTGAAGTTGAACAAGGAGGGAAAAAAGCTGAAAAAGTGGAGGCCAAATGGGTCACTTGGTCACGGCGACAGAGACTGGTTCGGGATCTGGGCTCCCTGCTCTCCGGCGCGGCCGCTCAGCCATGAAACCTATTTTTAGTGGCGAGCTACAGGCGTTGGGAGCCCTGCACAGTGCAAATGTACCGAGGGGAAGAGGATGGTACGGGCTGCCTTCCTCCACCCCACGCTCGCTGGGGAGGACTCAGAGGTGGTGGATTGGGGCTTTTAGCCCTTGCCCCAGTCTCTCGGGCTGAGCCTCAGAGCGGGGTTCTGGGGAGGGGGGGATGCTTATTGCTGCCCGCCCTGGGACGGATGGGACCAGGGCCCCATCCAGCACTCGGTGGGAGCATTTCCGCAGCTCTGGCTGAGGCTCTGCTCCAAACTGTTTGCATCCTTGGCAAGGAGAGATGGAGGCGCTGGCCTTCCCCAGCCTGGCCTCACTCGTGGTGCTAATTAGAGAGGTTGGAGCTGGCAGGGCTGCTCTCCCCACGCAAGCGCTGCTGAGTCGCTTAATGGGGAACAGATTTCCCCAGTGCGGGAGGGCCCTGCAGGCTGGCCGTGCCCTGCGTGCTTGTGTGCCGCTGTGGGAAGGGTGTCAAACACATCCTGAGCACCCGGCTGCCCCCCTGACTGCTCCCCCCCAACCTTTGCTCCAGCATCCAGTGCCCTTTTAACGCTGCTCCCAAAGGACCAGGTCTCTGTGCAGCAGCTCTGTCCACCCGCCATGGCTTGGGGGATCAGGGAGGTGGGGAGCGGAGCTGGGCTATTGGCGGAGCATGCTGTACTGCTGAACGTATGCAATACGCCTACGAATGTACTTTAGCAATGGTTGCCTTCGAAAAAGCAAAAATGACATCGTTCCTGCTGCGGGGCTACCCATGAGCACAGCTCAGCCCTGCAGAGGATGCTCTGCAAACCCACCCTCAGAGAGGTCCCACCTTCTCCACCAGCTGTTCAGGGTTGGACATTGGAAGGGGCAAAGTCACATTTTTTTCAGCCCCTGGGGTGCATTCACTGCCTTGAGTAGGACTGGCTGCTCTGCTCGTCTTGGGCACTCCTGAAAATCATGGGGGTGGGTCTGGGAGGTGTGAATGACGGACCAGAGCAAGGAATGATGGATTAGAGCAGGGAGCGATGGACCAGAGCAATGCTCTGGAAAGGGCTTGAAGAGCAGAGTTCAAGCTTTCCTCTGGCTGCAAGCTGCTGCTGGCCATCCACCTTGCAAAGCACCAGGGAAGGCAAGAGTTAAACCCTCCTGCGTGGGAATTAATTAACAGCAAATGTGTGGGTCTTAACTAAAGACTCTCCTGCCAGGTCTTGGTTTTTACAGTTCCCTTGGAAGCCTGGCAGAGCTGGGAGCCATCACACCAGGCCCACACAGATGCTGGCCCTGCAGGCTGGGCTGGGCTGTGCTGGGCACCCTGAGCTCGCCCACCCTCCTTCCCTGGCCCTCGTGTGGTGTCTCGAGTGAAACAGTTCCATAAAATGGGATAAAATTAATGAAAAGGCCCAGTCGCTTACACCAGCATTGCTGCGCTGTTGCTGGTTTTGGAGCAGCGTGGTGGCAGGGTCCCCCCAGGAGCGACACGTCTGCCTCCCAGGACGGGCAGTGCACCATCCCTGCTGGCCATCGGCTCTGGTTTCTTTGTCGTGGACGGGACATTGGGAGTTTATTGTTTAACTGCTACTCAACTGCCAGGGCCACACGTTCCCGGCTCCCATGCTGAGCACGTCGAGATGCAGCCAGCAAGATGTTCAACGCAAGGCTTGGAAACTATGCAGGAGCCGTGACCGGCAGGGGAGAATCCCTTCTGCTGCAGGGCTGGCTCATGCCATCGCTGTGAGGTGTCTGGGCACCCTCTTTCTCCACGTGCTGGGGGATGCCGTGTAGGTGAGCCCCGCATCCGAGCAGCTTGGATGCGCCTCTGCTCCTACGGCGAGGGACTGTGTTCAACAGCCCGGGCTATTTCTGTCCACGATCACAATCAATAAAGAAAGGGAGAGGATTTTTTATTTTCCACTCCAAATACTTTCTTCATCCTGTTTCCTCCCAGTTCACACGGCAGGCTGGGGCGCGCTCCAGCAAGGAGGCCCACGAAGCTGTCTGCTCCTGCTCCTCCTCCTCCTCCTCACTGTCAATGCAGATCCCTGCTCCCACTCCTGCCCCAGCCCCACACAACCCCGACGGTCCCTTTTAACTCACTGCGATCCAAGGGGCAGATTTTGCTGGGGGAGGTGAGAGAAAGGCGTCGCACACTTGTGCGCGCACACACACACACACGCTGTCAGAGCCAACGGGAAAGAAAACAAAACGAGGGCGTTGCAAGACCCGGCGGCTCATGTAACGCTGGGTTCTGCTGGGCTGCCTCCGCATAGCGCAGCAATGGGGGGGACGGGCCGAGGGGGGACGGCTGCAGTCTATTAAACTTCCTTTGAGAACCTGCCAGACTGACAGCAGCTGGAAGGAATTAACGGTTCAGGTCCACCGGCTCCTCTCCCCGCTTTCACCCTGCCCCCAAAACTAGCTGGAGGCCACAGGCCAGCGACATCACTTTTTCCCACTCCTTGGCGTCCGACAGTATCTGGTCAGAGCGGATTTCTTTGATCCTGAACCTGTCAGAAACGTGAGCATCTGCTCAACAAAAATTCCCAGTGCCTGTGCCAGCACCCGCACCAGCTTCAGGTCCGTGTGCCCTACAGGGTTGGGACTAAGGTAGGGTGTCACAGTGGCACTGCAAGGTGGCTTCAAGCCTCCTGCCCAAGAGACAGCACTGGCAAGGAAGGAAAAAGTACTCGTGCTGCCAACTGCTGCTGCTCAGGGCAGCACGGGCACCCTGCAAGATGCAGGAAAGGGTTTGTCAGCTGGTGGAAGCCACCAGCTGCCAGACTGCCCATGTTTGCTGTCGCTTTGGAGGGTCCTCATGTGCAGGACACCCTCAGAGCTACCCGTCCCCTGATTAGGGGGTGCTGCCGGCCTGGCACCCTGGTCCCTTCGCTCCCTGCTTTGGGAGCTTAGCAAGAGCTGGGTGGAGAAGCGGTCGGGCCAGCTCCATGCTGCTGTCGCCAGCAGAGATTACACAGAAAGTTACCGTGTCTCGAGGGAAGGGGGGCTGCAGAAGCTGTCTGAGCTCGCCGATAGCTGAAGCCGTGCAGAATTGGCAAATGCCGGAGGGTTTTGCTGCCAAACAGCAACTGCCTGAAAGCGCCAGCTCCTCCAGCCAGCCCCGGAGGCTGGGACCCGAGCGGAGACCATATATCCCCACATTCTGCCTTGCTACCAAGTTGGAGAAGGCAAACGCAGGAACGCTTGTGTTAACCCTGTCCTGGGTGCCTGCGGAGGGGCAGGGAGGAGCTGAGCCGCCCAGCGAGCCCCTCACCCTTGTGCACTGCCAGAGGCCTGGGCAAAGAGGGCAAGGGAGGGCTTGAGGGACACCACAAGGGACAGAGTTGGGGTACACAGGACAGCTGGACCACGGGGTCACAGACATGTACATGCTCCTAGGCACATGGATCCAGGGACCATCGCTCACCAATGCAAACCCTTCACCCTCCTGCCCAAAGGCAGAGGTGCAAGGTTGAAGCCCAGCTGTAGGAGAGCTGGACAGACACACAGACCCACCTCACCCCAGTGGGTATTTTCTCTTGCCTGAGCTCAGTGTCACCACAGGCTCGAGCCTAAGGGAGGTTTGCACTCCGGGTGGTGCTGGGGCTCAGGGCAGAGCTGGTGGCTGGAAGGAGCAGGTCGATGGGGTCGCATGGGGAGCAGATGACTCCTCCAGCATCAGCGAAGGTCAGGAAAACCAGAGGGAGAAACAAGCACTTCGGAGGGGCTGATGGAGGCTCAGTGTGTGATCCAGCCCTCCCGGGGAAGACAGAGCAGCCTCGTGCTTGGGCATACCTGGGTTGGGGCATGGGAGGGCCAGATCCTGGCCCAGAAGCACTGTGTTTCCGTGCATCACCATTACCAGGGCTGATTACATCCACTGGCTCCCACGTATAAACCCCACACTGGGGGCTGTCCTCTGTGTGTGCAGAGCAGGGGCCTGAACCAGGAAACGTCACGAATAAAATCAAGGGAATTCAGTTCTGTTTTAATAAAATGTCTTATGCCTCCAACACCTCATCATACACCTTCTTCCATCTATGGAGCTGAAATGAACGCCGTCAGCTCAAGCAGCTCCTTTTGACCTGCAAAAGCTGCAACTTGACTGGCTTTTGGGTGTCACCTTGTCCCTCTCGGCCCCACGATGCCAAGGGCTGGTGCACGATGCTGAGTGCCGCAGGGCAGCACCGAGGTGCTGAGCTGCCCGCCAGTGCGGGGCTACCTGCCCTCCAGAGCAAGCAGAGACTGTTCCATGCGGCTCGTCAGGAAGAGGTGCCTCATAAACCCAAATAGTGATTTCCTGCTGCAGTAGGTGGGAGTTGTTTTCTTTAAAAACGCAGCTGAAACTGGAGAGGAGATGGAGTTAGCTTGAATATCTGGGAGCTGGGGAGTTTGCTGCGTGTGAAACAGCACCAGCAGCCAACACACACACACACACACACACACACACACACATATGTACACACACCCGCCGGGGATGCCAACATTTGAAAGCCATTAAAGGGGATATTTTGGGAGGAAAAATTGGGCCCTACCTTTAACCCCACACAGAACCGCGCTGAACAGCCCCAGTGAGTTATAGAGTGAAAAAAGTGGCACCATTTCTCTTTGAAGACCAAAGCGCTCGTCCTTGCTAAGCAGGGAAAGCTGGCACACGTTGCACGCACGTGCGTGGCAGGACAAACAGACATCACCTCCCACGTGTTAATTCGCTCCTGTTTACATGCTCACACCCCCCCAGCTCCCCCCGTGGGCACAGATGGGGTGGTAGCGTGCGGAGGTGACCGGAGCGCTCCATTTCCTCTCTCTCTGTTTGTGTGGGGGTGGGACAGACCCTTCTGGGTGCTATAGGGGCTGTCTGACTATGAATACATACACACACACACAAACATACATAGTCTTTTGCATTCATTTGTATATTTTTTTTTTCTCTGCATTATCTTGTTGTTGCAGGCATCCTCCCAAGACTGGGTTCTGGGTTTCATTTGCCTGTGGGTGGGTTTCCCCTCGGCTCTGGGATGCCCTGCGCTGGGGCTGGGTTTCCCATGGAAAGCTGAACTTCCCACCCGATGGCCAGGGCTCAGCAGCCCCTTTGGCAATGTGGGGGCCATCTCCTGCGCTGCCCCTTTGGTGTGTATTATTTGCTGGCACTGCTGATGCTGGAGGGATGCTGGTGGCTCCCGGCAGGTTCAAGCTCCATTTCCACCCCAGCCCCATTGATTTCCAAGCTCGTTAGTGCCTGAGCCTGTTCCACAGCAATGGGTAATCAAGGATTTTTTAAAAATTATTATTCTTTAAGGCTCTTCAAAGCATGCTGAGTCCGCACCGTAGCTGGGTGTCTGTGCTGCAGCATCTCTGCCTGCGCCGGTGCCCCTGCTGCAGAGGGGGGATACACATCTAACGTGGCTGGCTGGCTGCTTTTCCTCGGGATTTTGGCAGCACGAAGGGAGCTCTTGTAACACACACCGTGCTGAGCGTGCAGCCCCTCGGCTTGTCCAGGACTGGAGGCTCAGCCATGCTGGCCATTACCCACATGTGCTGCCTTTCAGCAACCTTTTATCTCCTTGCAATAAAGCAAATCCTGGGGGCTACCCCAGCGCTGTCTTTCTGCTTGCTCTCAGCCACCTCCTGCGCCTCCCGCCCGAGCCGGGGAGCTGCTCTCCCCTTGCTGCACGTCAGCCAGGCAGTGAAGCCGCTCAGAAATGACTTCCAGATGTTGTGAGCAACCGGAGCCCAAAGGAGCTGGGGCGCAGGAACCCTGGACACGTTTTCCCGAGTCCCTCCCGAGCCCAGGCACAGAGGCTGTCCCTCCCACCCGGCGCGCGGG